>NC_040899.1:9578420-9688420 GCF_900634795.4 Betta splendens | reverse complement strand
TGTTGGTTTTAGAACGTATAGAATTTCAGACCCCCCCCCCCCCCCCCCCCCTCCTCCTCCCCGTCCACGCAGGTACTGTACAACTTATACAGTGAGTGGAATCACAGCTGTGCCACTTATGCATGAATATTGGGATTACTGTCACCTTTGTCTGCATATTTTTCTTTGATTAATGTCACCCAAATGCTGTGTCTTCCAATTTACAACCCGGTTCATTTGCATGATTTTTTGTACATGGTACAAATTTGGGGATAAATTAGTCAGTCTCCCATCTCTGTTGGCATGGCACTGAGTGATTTTACTGAGGCAAAGGCGTCTCAGAGCAATACTCCCAGAGAATTACACCTGTGAGATATGCTAATCATTAACACAGCCATAATGACCTTATTTACCTTCATATAAAAGACAGAAATTAGCATTAGGTGCCCTAAATGAATGGGGAGTTAATAATCAAGGCGCTCGCTTTCACCCCCTATTTGTTAGCAGGAGAAGCTAAACGGCAGCTTCAATGTGTTTAGTTGCAGGCGACGATCATCCCACGTCCCTAAAACGTATCACGGCGCCGTCTATCGCTGCCTCGGAGGGGAATTCCCAGATGGCGGCCATGATTAGGTAGTTCACTTAGCTGTTTAGCGAAGAGCATCTGGAAACACAGGTTGAATTAACACCACTGGGTCCCTCATTTCCTCTAAATGAGTGTTATTCAATTAATCTAATTATTAGGCATGCAAAAACCGAAGGACTAATAGATTCCTATTATCCTGTCATTATCATCTCTTACTCACGAGTGCTTACGTTTCTGATCACGCGCTCGGCGCCGGCGCGACACAGCCGCCAGCTTCGGCGCCGGCTTCACCTACGGACAAGTTTTTAAAACTGACGGCCTCGGTTACTTTTTAAAGGGTCTCATTTGCATTTCACTTTCTGCGGCGCCGCGAGTTTCGGTCGCTCTCATTTCTAGCCCCTTCGAACGCAGAGCCCTGCTGGTTCTCATTTTTGTCATGTAATCAGGGCTGATTTAGACCTAGAACACCAGCTGAATGAAATTAGGTTTCTAGTAGGACTGAAAACAAGCAGCACTCTGGGTGCTAAGGAGCAGGACTGAGAGCCACTTAATTACAACACTGTATCTGTGACAAAATAAAATGCACCTCAGAGGCATCATTAGCGGCGAATATGCAGATATACTGCCCGGACAAATCAGCGGCGGAGGTTTGAAATTCGAAGAATCAACTCTTAAAGCAATTAGAAGTGAGAAAACTGGCAATCACATTAAAAGGGGAGCTATTTGAGGACAACTTGGGCATGTCCTGTCTGGGACTCCCGTGGCTATTTCTGCTACATTTGTTGCAAACAAAAAGCCGCCGATCCACTGGATTCGGGAGACGTCGCGCTCCTGTCACTTCGCACTATCTGACATAATGGACAGGCTGAACGGATGATTGGTGTCAGCGCCTCGTCGCCCACCCTCCTTTCACGTGGATCGTGCAACGCCGGCCTAAAGTGGCCCGTGCGGTGTCTCTCTGTGAGACCCCCCCCCCTTGCCCCCCAACCCCCCACCCCCGCGGAGCCCCCGCTATCCGGAAGGGCCCTCTCCCCAGGCTGGAGTGGCTCCTGCTGGGACCGCTGAGCCGCTGGCAAGGCAGAAAGAGGGGAGTGATGGAGGGAGGAGGGGTCACTAAGACCTGGAGAACACTGTCAACAGTCTACAACCTCCCCCATCACCCTCCACCCTATCCCACTTTCTTAGCCCCTATCCATGATCACCCTCCCCCACATATAGACAGACACTCTTCCAGCTGTATGTTTGTGTGCACTTGTCATTTGTCTCCATATGGGGATTCATGTGTCATAGAAAGAAGGAGAGCTGCAACGCGTGTGTGTTTTTTGTGCAGACCCTGTTTGTGTAATTGTGTGTTTAATGTGTGTGTGCGACTGTGCACGAGTGTAAACATGTCCCAGGAAAGGATTAACCTCATGAGCTGAAACATCTGGGAAAGACATTAACAATAAATGTCAAATACAGCACAAAGATAATCATACAAGAGATACTTAGTGATAAATTTCAACCAGATGTCAATTAAATCATCAGCTTGTTAGAATAAAAGCTCTTCAGTTGTAATGAAACCACTTTGCGCTCTAGAAATCAGCTTCTGCCTCTGCTCTCCAGCCAATAACATTTTCTCCCTTGCTTCTTGTCTCTTTTACCCGTTCCTCTAACAACACTCCAGCCTCCCCTCCATCCGCCACTGTTCAGCCCGGCATCCCAGTTTATAATGTAAACACCGAGGCGACTTAATTCACAAAGAAGCAATACCAATTTCTTCTCAGCCAGAGATATATCAGGGATGTTAAACAAAGCAAACAGCCGCATTGAATCCTGATGGCGCGGAGCTAAGCCTTCGATTTGAACCGTCCCTCAGAAGAAAGCAGAAGTTAGCTTCAAATATATTCCTGGAAGAAAAGAGAGCATATTGTGTTATCACAAGAGTCTGTTTACCTAGTGAATCTACATATGGCTATCTAATATCTTTGTGCCATTGAGAGGGTTGGCGGCTGGAGTCCCAGGGGTTTCAAGGCTGGGATTATGCATGGCGGGGTTGAACTCTTGCCCCTGTGTGATTGAAAGACCTCCACCAGCTTAGGCCCTGTTTATTGTACATTTGCATTGCTCAGTTCCACGAGGATGCTGGGAAGTGTCTGCGGGCGGGCAGCTCATATTTGCCGGGCTATAATTTGTTTTCCTCCTCGTCCCACCCGTGCCTTCCAGCCAGCGGCTTACAGGCAATCATTTCGTGTGATTGACCAGGATATGCTCTGATCAATATCTCGCACCGGGCCCCACGCGGCGAGGGAAAACGCAGCGTTTGTCTCCTTCAAGCCAGTGTTTATACTTGTTTTGGGGATTAAAATACCAAAACGCTTGTTCTCAATTTGGAGTAGGAAGGAAACGGATCATTTTGTTTTGTGGCACGTTACAAAATCTAAGATTAGAGATGTTCCAGGACAACTTGGAAATGTCGTGAGGCAACAACTTTTACGCGTGTGACATGTTTCGCGTCAGTCAGTTGCTTTCTTAAATCATCTTGTAGCACTGAAGAGCAGATCTATTAACAAAGATAATTGCATTTGGATCCATGCCCCGAAGTGGTCAACTATGCAATTTCACTAATTCATCCTGGTGAAAGGCTGACCTTAAGAAATGTAATTACATGCACACCTGAGTTACACAAGAGCCCAAGAGGTCCGCAAAACGTTTGCTGGTGAAGAAGGTATAATTACCAGAAAACAATTAGCCCATTGTCACGGCACTTGAGGAAAAAAACGCAGCTTCTGGCTTTACACAAACAACTGATCATAAAAGCGCTGCTGCTAAATCCCAATACCGAAACAAAATTAAAGCTAAGGTTGTTTGTTTGGCCCAGTTTTTTTCAGATGAATGTTTAAAGTATAGACAATAAAATGTGGATGAAAGACAAAGCACCTGCCTCTTTATAAGGTATACAGTGACGGAGGGCATTAGTTCTACATGACCACGTGGAATTAAGTGGTTTTGAGTAACCTAGTATAAACACAAATCATTTATGAATTTTAATAGGTCTGTCCATGTCTCATAACTATGCATGACTTCATACTTTCATAATTGACAGGAAATATGAACTAGGCCAAGGGTTGCCTATTAGAATGACTTTTCATTTAATTTTTTGACAGGCCAATACACAAATGTGGGCTGGATTTCCTGAGCATATTCATGTAGTGCACAGGAACCTTTATAGTGAAATCCAACAGCAATCCCCCAAGGCCAGGACCACCTCCTATAATTATACAGTACCGCGCTTTGTACCGGTGAAGTAAATCTCCCGGAGAGTCGCACCGTGTCTGAGCTGCCGGAGCAGGAGTTTGCTTTATTGGTGGCGCTGCGTTGGACAGGTGTTCCGCATCGCGACGTCAGCCCAAGTTCAGCTACAGGCCAGGATGGCCCTCGCCTCGTCTCCAACACCTACCCCGATCGGGTCTGTTCTTATACAATAGAACAATACGCAGTAGGAGGTCCGGGAATGTGGGCCCTGGCAACCCCCCCTTTTATCACAAGCTAAAACTCATTGTATCCCTAAGATGTAAATCTACACCTCTGGGCTGTAAAAGTGCTACAAAGAGGCTTCTTGACTGGGAAAATTAAGATGCATCCCACTCACAATTAAGCAGACAGACTGACATTGTCGCTCCTACGTGGCAGCAACACTGGCGGCTTTGTTGACGCGGCGTCTGGACCGACGGAAAAGCAGAGGAAAATATTTTCAACTGAGTCATCGACTGGACATTGGGATCTGGAGAGTGGAGCTCCAGTGGAAAACAAGACGCTGCAAAGCGTCAGGATACTGGGCCTGAGTCGCACCATTATCACGATCAGTGCATTCACTGCACTGACCAATACATGAAACTTAACTGTACCAGTTCCACCACAGACGGTTAAGGAACTTTCAAATATATACAGTAGCCAAATAACCAAACTATTAGGATAAGATCTGTGAAAACAATGCAGGCTACAGTAGCAAGTGTCGTATCAAAGTGGCTGTAAGGAAGCATGAATACTTTACCATCTGCTGCTTTTAATCCCAGACAGTTACAGTAGTGGCATGTTTTGGTAAAAGGATATCATTAATCATGGGTGTAATCAGATGACATCAGGTCATGGCCCACTAAGTGTGTTTTCCTCATTATGGTAATATTGAGGAGAGGGTGGGTTTCCGCTCCCCCTCGTTTCCTTTTTTTTTTTTTTTTTTTTACTTTGACACCTATTCTCATGACAACCTCCTCCCGATGAAGGAGGACGGACACGATTAGGAGCCGGAGACATCAGCCTTCACTGTCACTGAGTGTGATCTCGCTCGTAGCTTTTCTGATCTGACTAATTCCAAGTCGACGAGCCGACTTAAACCACAAATTTAATCTGAAAGTAGGAAATCAACGCGCAAGCACACACTTGTAAGTACAGTGACATGACTTCCTATTAATCTCCCAATTTAGTCAAGAAAAGTGAGTTTGTTCAGCTCTTAAATGATTCTGTTTCATATTCATGTGGCATCAGGTGTAAATTCCCGTCACTGCAGCTTCAGCGTGTGGACGGACTAAAGGCATTTCTGCGGCGATAGAAAATAAATCCTGAGGCTATTTACTGTCTCCTTGATATATGAAGTTTGTGGTTTTGATTGTGTGTGATTATGTTCTGGGAGAATGACCTTTAGTGGCAAGCGTATTGTAATATAATGAGGAAGTGTCAGTCGGCAGGAGTACAGTGATGAGACGAGGCCGGGCGTGCGGCGTTTAGAGCATCGATCCACTGGCACCGCGAGTATAGGGGGAGAATCTGAAATATTTTGACGCCTCCCTGGTCCAATATCCAGGTGGATGCGAGACCTCATCGAGCTGCTCGGAGGCACCGGAGGCAGCGTGAGCCGTCAAGTGCGATGAGAAACAACACGGGGGCGTGCGGACCCTCCTGTCCGTGATTAACGACGAGCAGGCGATCTGCCGCTTTTCACCGAATCGTGAAGCCATTTCCCAAAATAGCAATTACGTTAAAACACACTGCGCAACGTAAGGAAGCAAGATGTGTTTTTAAAACGAGAGCATTTCAGTCTCATTAATTCCATTAGTAAAACACATCAAATCGGTTCGGCGGTTTTACCGTTATCATGTATGACCGGAAATGTGACAATATTGTATCTCACTAATGATAATTAATGGAGAAACTCTAACAAAAGCTGGTACCAAGGTGAAAAGAGAGGTGGTGCAGATTGATATGGTGATGGATTCTTCTACCTCCACCTTCTCATTAACTCTGGCCTGGGTAATATGACCTGGGAGAGATTTTCTCCTCCTACTTCAGCCCTAACACCGCGTCTCTAAGCCCTGCTTGGTAAGCCCTATCTCATAAAGCACAATTAAGTGGGCCAATCACACAGGCTTAAAGTCACTCCTCTAGTGCCTTCACTCCATAATTAACCAAAATACATCATCAGCAATAAATCAGCCCCAAGGATTTCAACCACAATCACAGCCAATCATAAAGTCGTAATTTGCTGTGACTTTTACCTTCAAGGAGTACTTGGTGTGATTTGATGTAATAGGATTTGAAATCAATATTTTTTAGTCAAGTTTGTTTTTCCTTTAAAAAAAAAGAGGTACGCAACCAACAAATGTGATTTACAGTTGAATGGGAAGCTGTGGTTGGATGTAATTTGAGTATATAGTGAATAGTTTATCTCTGGGGTCTGAGCCCTAACTATGGAAGCGGAGCAGCAGTGAAACATTAATCACTAAAGTATTATGGCTCATATCCTTGGACAGCACATTAATTCAGGTGGCTATTAGGCTGCCTCGCAGCCAACCTTCGAAAAAGGTCTACATTGAAATTCAGTTGACAGCGTACAGTGCGCAGAAAGCTAACTATGGTGCTACCGCATCCCAACAATAAGCAAAACAAATTATGCATATGAACATAACAAATGCGGAAGTTACTATAGTGGAGCGCGTGATGCAACAGCCAAACACTAGACGTCAGTAGGTGTAAGCGCTTTGGACTGGCACCACCGTCTTCCCTGTATTCCCTGTCAATAGAGACAGGCCGCTCTACCTGTAGGTGGAAAATAGGAAAGAAATGCTGCAGAAACACCAATTAGAAAGGCTCCCTCTCCTGCACTCCCTCCGAAAAGCCAGGCTCCGCTAAAGGTCAGCCTGAAATTTGAATGACAGGGCCAAAGTCTTTTACTCATAATTTTTGTGTTTGCAATAGATTTCTGAGCAATTCACAGCTTTAAAGGCCTTAAGTGGAACAGCAATTAATTGTAATGAATAATCTGACAAATCTGGTTGACATATGGCCGCTAATACTCCTCCTTTCTAGAGGGAGCAGTGGAAGGATTAGATTACCTCAAATGAAATCTGGGAGCGCCGTGCCATCTGCATGTACAGGGAGCACGTGAAGCGGGGCGTGCGTGGAACCGGGGGTTCTGCTCCCTGTCGCTGCGGTTCCCTCAACCTCACCAGCCACTGATTTGGGAATAGGGCCCCGCTTTTTTTTTTTTTTTAATCTTATTGAACCAGCTGCCTCTCGCGAAGTAAAACGCAATAATGCTGCAGCGTAGCCAAAATCGAACACGCCGGCGAAAGTAAACAAACATGACAGAAGTGATAAGTGTTGAGCAAACACATAAACAATACCGCCGCGTCGAGCCATCTGAGCGCGGGGAAGCCACAACTTTATTAAAAGCATTTAAAAGTAGGATGAATTACCAGGAGCCTCGCATCAGCCGCACGTGCAAATCCACACAAAGTATCCGTTTCATTTTAAGCTTCGCGGGCACTTTTGGGTGGTTTAATAATGACGCGTTATAGATGTTAGGAGCTGATCATCTGTTCGGATCAGAGGAGTGGCTTTCACGTCCGCATCAAACAGTTCCACTGGAGGAAGGACGGCCCGGTCCTCGGCCGCCTGGAACAATGGATTAGTGGGAGTGTGCCCCCGTAACAACAGAGCTGATAGGTGTAATGGCATCACGGCGCGGCTCCTGCTGAAGGCCTGATAAAGAGGCAGCGTTCTGCTGGAAGTCTATTAACGGCCAGCTGACACCAGCAACTGAATCAGCACATTCCTTTGAGGGAGGAAATCCTGCTCCCATAGCAGCCTATTCGCCGTTTCCCCGCCCGTCTGCGTGTACAGTAGCAGAGGCGCTGGTGTCCACAACTCTGAGGGGGTGAAAGGAGCGGTTTGATGTTTGGGGAAAAGCACCGCTCGTATCGGAAGAAGCAGCCGGCCCGACTCGAGCTCGTCCCATTAGCGATGATCACATTGTGCCTTTGTTGCTTTAATCTATACGATGACTTCATAAAAAGAGGTTATATAAAATATATATATATATATATGATGTCATTTCCTGGATTCTCCACCCGTTACCTGGCAACTGGTGCAGTTCACCTGCAAAAAAAAAAAGAAAGAAAAGTGAACTGTCACTTTTAAACTTCTGAGTTTGTACATAAGCACTTGTGCAGTGCAGGTCTTTGCTCGGCGCTGTCATGTTCCAACGCCGCCGCACCCACCTCTCCCATTCCAATTCACTGCCGAGCTGTTAACGCTCAGCTCGAATTAAAGGGGCGTCGCGAAAAACGCGCGGCGCCGAGCGTGTCGCGTGGGGTGGAGACGTGAGGCACAGCTTCTGGCCCTGATGTGGCAAAAGCACAGACTAATCACCTCAGCAAAAGGTAGCGTCGGCTCAGATATCAGGCGCCACGCGCTGCTTTATGATCATCGCTTTGGCCCTAATGTAACTCTGATACAGAACGCCGGGTCGGCTCCATTTACTCCACTTGACAGCGAGGAAAATCAACAATGCGTAATCACCCTTTTCTTCCTAAAACGCATTCAGAGCGGGTAGTTCAGGAGCCAGGTCTCGTATTTAATTGCAGGAATTGAATAAAGAGCGTTTTCCATGAGGTGCTGCTGTGTGGCTAGCATAATTGCCAGGGAACAGGTCTTAATTTAAACCAGGGGGTAATTATCATGCAGAGCATACCCACCCAGAATGTTTGCATAACTATCACAAGCGTTTTCATAAATGATGCTTTAATTAGTCTTAATTAGAATTTGTTTAAGTCAGCAGGGAATGCAGGGCCCGTGAAATGATGTATGTAATAAGCATCAGGGCCCGCTCTGTTTTTTTCCTTACTTGGGGAATAGAGCTGACAAAATCACATCACATTAAATTGATTCAGTCAGAATTAAAATTCTTATGGTATTAATTAAATGGGGGAAGATCTCATTAGCAGGCGAGGGAGAGACCCTCTCTGCCAGCAGATGTGACGGTGTCAGAGCTGCCGTACACGCTCGCCATTAGGGGCCCCAGACACGGAGGATGAGGGACGAGAGCGGGGACGGGAGGGGAGGAGAGGCAGGGGGAGGGGGGGGCGAGCGGAGAATGACAGAGGAGCGGCGCGTGGAGAAGGAGAGATGGATAGAGGGAGACAAATGAGAGAGGAAAAGGTGAGAAGAAGAGAAAAGGAGGGTTGTAGCGCGTTGTGGCAACGGGGGGACGAGGAGGAGGAGAGAGAGAAGTGGCAGTGTATTAATGGGCTGTGGGCTCCTCACCATCTATAGCTTTATTTAGCTTCATTTGGTCTATTTGGCTGGAGGAATTCAATAAGAGGCGAACTAATGACTTGACCAGATACCCTGTTATCAGCGCTGATGAGGCACCCTCTCTGCTTGACTCTTTATACAGCTACAGTCGTCTAATAGCCCTGTGCAAGATTGCTGCCCAGAGCCGAGTGCAGACCTCCCCTCTGGAAATATAGAACATGATTGTGCCTCGGGGAGCTTTGCTCCACCGCTGCAGGGCTCACCTGATCCCCTTGTTAGGGAACTAATAGCTATTGACATATTTCTTAAGGAACTGAACTGCGGAATAACAATCCAATTCAGGGGGTGTTGGAGGATTTCCTCTTTTATCCCATTGTGTTCTCAAACTTGGCTCTTCATCCCTCAGGTAGCGGCGGGTCAGCAGATAGCGGCGGAGCAACAGACACATTGTTGGATCCCCGCAGCAGCTGTCAGTTTGAGCGAGCGGCCGCCTCGCCCGGACAGAATAATCTAACGGGAGGAGGAATAAAAGGAGGCCGGGATCGCAGCCGCTCGCTGCAAGACGCCGCTTCCGTCTCCGTTAGTGGGACTGAGGATAAAGCCGGCGCTTTTTTTAAAAGACATCCCTCACGATCCAAAACAGGTCTGGAAAAGCACCTGAGGCCTCCTGCGCACGGGGCGGGATGGGATAAACACTGGGAACACCGCTCTGTATGGAATCCAATGAAAATGATAATGGAGGGAACACTGGCCTCAGGCAGTGTAGCACTGCTGATGTTACAAGGCATCACTTTCCCTTTATTAGGAGTAAGCATTACTGTTAGCAGGCCCTGCATAAATATTTGGGGTAAATACACAATATATCATTTTTCTTCACACTTGAATTGCATTATGATTTCCATGCAGACTCAGGTGAACCGGGGTCAGGGGACTAAATTAAATGGGTCCTGGAAGCAGCTGCAATGGTTTCTCTCTTTAACCATGCTTGGCTGGTTAAGCTATCAAAAGCCGCCTGTACATGCATCATAAAAAACACTGTGTGTGTGTTTAAAATGGTATTAAAATGCTGTTGACCCCTAAAATTAGAAAGGGAAACGCGCAACTCTTTGCATGGCAATTATTGCGTGTACATCTAGAGCACAGTGGAGCAGCGACATATGACTGAGGCCCCTTGAAAATTTATTGACAGGCAAGCGGAGGAGTGAGGAGGTTCATTTATGACAATGGGGCGTGATGACATCACACCATAAAGCAGTCGGCGGGGTCAGACGGCGTGTGCCGCGCAGGTTTGATTCTTTGTGTTTGCTATGCATGAATATATGAGGGCTAGAGTGGGTCAGTGCTTGACATTGCTTCCCTGTGATGTATTATGACATCTATGACTATACTGCCGTTTGTTTTTATGCAGACGCCGAGGATCGTGTCAACAACTGTGGGTTTTTTTTATGGTACAAGTTGGAGGCTCTAACTCAGCAATTCCCCACGGACAAACAGTTTAACACAACAAGCATCATTTTGTAATGCCTTTTTAATTAATTTTTAATAAACAAGCCAACTTGTATTTAAAACTTCCTTCAAACAGATCTTTCAGTGATTATTAAGAGCACCAGCACAAACTGTATTGACTGAAATGCAAATGCTGATTCTATGCTTGGACAAAGTGAGAGACAACTGACATGTAGGTGGTTGTTTGGTGTTTAATTTATTACATCTGTCAAAATCTGATTCCTGTATTTCATGTATGAAATTACATAATGAATGATAGGGATCACAATAATATTATATTGAGAAGTTAGGTGTGTGTGTGTGTGTGTGTGTGTGTGTGTGTGTGTGTGTGTGTGTGTGTGTGTGTGTGTGTGTGTGTGTGTGTGTGTGTGTGTGTGTGTGTGTGTGTGTGTGTGTGTGTACACAGTTACTCTTCTCTGCATTGCTAACCTCTATGCTGTAACTCTAAGCACAGGCTGTTATGATAATTTAGCTTACTTATAATAATTAGCTGTTGTATATTCATTAGCCTTTTAATTGGTTAACTCTAGGGACCAGCAGCCGTCTCAGTCAGTCAAACGCAGTGAGTCTCTCTCTCACACACACACACACACACACACACACACACACACACACACACACACACACACACACACACACACACACACACACACACACACACACACACACACACAGAAAGACCTTGCACAAAGTAACCTCCCCCTGAACTTTTGTAGGGCACTCTCCCTCCACTCACTCCAGCTTTCAATACAGCTGTCAGTTTGGGCCAGAAAAGCAAGCTTTAACTCTGAATTTGCAGCTTTGTCCTTAGTGAGGAGGAAGTACCTGTGACATCTGCACTGACATGCTGGAGATAATCCTCCATGTGATTGTCAGACAAATTGGGGGTCAGCAGCGCTGCAGACAGGGGAACGTGGCAAGGGACATGGAGGAAATGTTCAATCACGGGCCAGCCCATTCGGGAGCCTCCCTTTTCAGCCTCTCCAGCCTATGGTTCATCTCCGCTCTGCGCTCGCTCTCTCTTTCTCTGCCCACAGCTGCTGGGCTTCCACTGGGAGGGAGCTGTATTATGGCTGGGTTAATTTACTGATTAATATCCAGCCACTAGATCCAGCTTTCCCCAGATGGCCAATTAAAACCTACAACTGGCAGCACACATAGGCCTGGCAGCAGGTTGCCGTCGGGCCCAGGGCTGGAGGCTGTGACAGAAGGTGCGGGTCCTGTTTGGGCCCGGAAAGGAGCGGCAGCCTAGCTTCCTCTTTCACTCACCACAGAAGGACAAACCAGCGCCGCGATACTGAGCAGAAGTGAGGGGACGGCAGGACACTTACTGCAGGTATCGGACACCAGGGCGTCAGTGACACTAATGTGAACCATTCAGGAAATTCCAATTCAGGAAGAACGTTTAATTTAAATTTCCTTCTACACACATTTACAAAGAAAATTGTTACTAAATATTACTGTAATTATTTAAAATAGATTGATGGATATAATGAATAATATATTTGAAGAGTAGACTGTGCATTAAAATTATATAAATTATAACTTAATCTTCTACATTTTCGTGTTTGACATATTCATTCAGTGAAGGTAGGTAGCAAACATTAGCTAAGTTAGTTACTTATAATGCACTTGCATGTAACTGATTTGTAAATAGTATGTAATAATTGTACCTACCACAATATTATTACTATAATAATTACATTATTGTTTAATTCTCTAAAATAGAGATCTTACGTTTTATCTTATATGTTCTTACATATAAGGTAAATTATTCGCCATAAGGTACAATATTATAAATATTGTACAGAGAATACACAGAATAAATATTTGACATCAATAACGTCTGCATACAAACTGTGAAAAAGAAGCTAAAAGAATCTACATCTCCACTGCTGCAGGACTGTTTAATATTACCAGTCTGTAATATAATCCAGCCCGCAATAGAGCAGTGTTAATTTCCCTACAATAACCCTCACATTATGAGACACTGCTATATTTAGACGGAGGCCATTTAAATACAGGTCTTGTCTTAATACTGACACAAACCTTATAAATGGGCTTGGGTCGCCATGGCAACACTGTAAATACAATGGCCGCTGCTGCTGCTGTGCAAGAAAGGGTAATTAATAACGGAATTACGGAAACCAAGATAGAAAGCCAGACAGACCCATGCAGCTTCCTGGTCCCCTGATGAAGGAGAGCTTAATACAAACAGTTGTACTTCTACTGGGTCAGCTAAACCAGGGATATCTGGGCCATCTCTGTTCAAAGAGAAAAAGGCCACGAACAGAATTGATGGCCCATTTCATTATGTAATTGCCTCTTTAACTTCCTTGTTCTGAGCAATCGCTCTTTAAACTCAAGCTCAAGGTAATATATGCAGAGATATTAGGGTAGTCTTACAGACAGATAATTCAGTAAATAGCTGTAATCTTTGCATCACCTTTAACCACCACGGAGCCCGCTAATATGTCATCTTAAAACCGCGCGGGCGCCAGGAATGAGGCATGGTACATAAAATCCTGCTCGGCTCTGGAGGAGAGTTGTACATCAACAAAGAGCCGCGCCGAATCCTCCAGGATCACACGGACCGGAGAAGGTGAGCCGCCGCCGCTGAGAATATCAAAAGTGTGGTCCGGTGGAACAAGGATCCAGATAGCCTTTAAGCTGCCACCCTCAGTGTCCAGGTACAGGGAGCACAAAGCTGGATATGATTACCTACAAGAGAGTGGAGCTTTCTGCCCTCCGACCTTTGAACTTAAGGTGTGCCCTACATAGAATCAAAGTAAACACCAAACCCCTGTTCAGAGCCTCTGAAGTGGGTAGATGTGAGAACACAACACAAGCGACCTGCCTGCTTTCATTTCCCTCTTCATAAAGATCCAGCAAATGAAAAAAAAAAGAGAGAGAGAACGAGTGATGCAACGCACAAAGCAGTGGTGGGAAGGCTGCGCTCTTATTGCAGGGTCAGTAGTAGGATCACTGGGAGAAGGTCACCAAAGAGCCCAAATTCAAACCCCATAATTGAGTAACAGGGGTCGCTGATTACAAGACAAGCGGAATAGATGAGCAGGAGGACAGTGGTTGGAGGCGCGCGGACCTCGGGCCGTGCAGAAAAACAAGGCGGGGAGCTGGAAGCGGCTGTGGAGGGATAGAATATTGGACGGTCTTCACAGGTCCACCACTGCGATAAAGAATGAGGACTTAATTAACTGAACAGCCAGATCTAACAGGAAGCAGCGTATCAGAGAGACACAGAGAGAGACAATTCCCTTTATGTAATTAGATCAATTGGGCATGAAGTGAAGAGGCTTCATCCAAGAGCAGTGTGTGAATGTGTAGTGGGATCACTGGCGGAAGTTTGATTACCTTTTGATTGTTAATGTGAGACTGAGCTGAGCCTCTGCAGTGTAAATCCCTCAGTCTCTAATTAAGTTTGGAGGTTTGTTTTGTACTTATTTATTTAGCGGCTGATACATTAACGCGTCTTTGTTTTGAGAAAATCCCGACCTGGCGGCGGCACGCTCGACTCGTTAGAGGTAATTAACAGCTTCCCTCGTCGTGCAGTCGGATGCAGCTCCGAGCCGCGTTCGGGCAGCCCAGTCTCCGGCTGGTCCCTGGGGGCCCGGCCCGGGCCGGGACGGCTCCGTGGCCCAGTGGAGCAGCAGACTGCCTCCGTCTGGGGCGGCGGGCGTGGCGTGAGGGATGGGCCCCGTCGCCCGGGGGAAGCGGCTTG
This sequence comes from Betta splendens, assembly GCF_900634795.4. Classification (NCBI taxonomy): domain Eukaryota; kingdom Metazoa; phylum Chordata; class Actinopteri; order Anabantiformes; family Osphronemidae; genus Betta; species Betta splendens. Next base: position 9,674,039 of record NC_040899.1, on the reverse strand, counting down.
TGTCGGCCGCCCACACTGCGCCTCCTCTGTGTGAAATTGGCTGAGAGGATGTAGACGTATTCCACGCACTGATCCATGGCTGAGTATAAACAAGAGAGGATCCCGCTTCCACTCCCAGAAGGTCAGGAAGCGTCCCCGTGAAACCGTAAGTGACACCGCCTCTCCCGCGCCCACTAACAGTCTGACCGCTGGAACTTGACCCCCCCCCCTCCGCCGCCACACTTGTCCTGTGTACAGCCCTGCCCCCCCCCCCCTCGGTGGGGTGCACTGATATTTAGTGGCCCGGCGCGCCAACTTCATCAACAATTCCGAGGACGGACACTCAAATGCACATTGAGGGACCAGAGCCGGAAGCACCTGCAGCACCGTGCGTGTAAACGCTGCTCCGAGTCATAAGTTCGGACAGACACAAAGGGGGAAAAAAATTGAAAATGCGCCTTAGACTCTCGTCTCGCCACCAACAACGTCCGAGCGGTTGAGACAGAGGCATGAGATCTGATTGCAGCGGCAGTAAAACGGACTGAATGTAATTAAAGCGGCTGACACTTTTATGCTGGGTAATGGGAGTCCAGGGCCCAGCTATTCCCTGACGAGCTCCCCTCACAGTATGGAGCTCGTTTTAATACCACCCTGCACAATGACTTAAATGCTACTCTCAAGGCCTTTGTGGGCATGTAATATTGATGTGTAAATAGGATAAATGCCAACATCCTGGGGTTTAAAGGAAATAGTAAATAAACAGCTCCTCCACAAAATGGGCGAAATCGTTCAGCATCTGGAACCTGCAGCACAACACACGAGCGTCCTCTTCAATAAACTCCTCGGGAGGATGCGAGGACGCTTTCAGTCCAGTGTCCTGCCAAAGCATGCTTTTAATTATTTCCTCAACGCACCAAACTTCTGTGCAGTCACTCAAGGACATATCAACAAATCCTCAATGCAACTCAAACTCTAAATATCACAAGTCTTCACCTGCAGAAAAAGGAGCGTTCCCGGTATAAAAGCTGTCGGTTATAAACAGAGCAGTAAAAAAAACTGCCAGAACAACAGAAACAGAACTCGTCTAAGTGTAATTAGGCTTAATGAAATCGCAGCCTCGCACTAAGTCGAGGAAACAGATGAGTTGCGGCGCGTGGCGGCTCTAATGTCGGCCAGCAAACGCAGAGACTAGAAAAACAGTTAGGCATTGTCCAATCAGTAATGTATTTGTTAACGCAGACAGGAAGGAGGGAGCTTTTAGATCACAGTGGGGCAGATAATGAAGAAGTTAATAAGAGGAATGGTACTTTGAAATGTTCCTTAACCACCCAGGTCCCACAATTTAATCTGTAATAAATAATCTGGCATCATTGCAAGATGGCATCTCATAATGGCAAATGAAATATGCTGGTATGATAGGTACAATAAATCTGGATTTTCCTATGGTTCCCTCAGGCTAGGACAATATGCAACTATAGTGCTCTCTGTCAGGAAGAGCAGATCTCAGAGCCGTCATAAAATCTAAATGGGCACTAATTAGGCAAGCCTTCCCTCTCACACTTACTATTTCTATTGACATTTTCAGCGTGCTGTCCCCCCTCCCCCTGCACCACCATAAGTCACTGAGAGGAGAACTCCCAGGATTGCAGAGCGCACGGCTGTTAAAGGGAAGTTCAACTTAGTGGTAAGGAATAAATTTGCCCTCCCAAGCAGCACTGTTTCTTTTGTCTGGGACCCAAGCATATTCATGCGTCTAAATGCTAATACGCTACAAGCGCTGGCGCTCCCGACATCAGAGCCGTAAATAACGGGGTAACTGCCTCTGATTGCAAACAGCCATTCAGAAGAGGAGAGAAGAATGGGTAATTGTAAATCGATTCATTAATAGAATTAAATATTGTTAAATCTAATTTTTTCAGAGTCGTGGTCGTACTTTCTTGCTGCAGAGGCTTGTGGGGAGCGCCGCGGTTCAGCGGCTGGCGAGCAGTCGCGGGATCACGTAAATATATACGTACGCATTGCTTCCTTCCTCAAATTAATAAAAACCTAATGCGTGCTTGGCACAGAACTGCTTGTTGAACATATGCTGCAAGCATGGCTAAGCCATCTGGCTCAGAGTCAAGTATTCCCACCAACTGTAGTCTTATGCTACCTGACAGTGGAAAAGCTTTATTCCCCCGGCATCAGGGGCACAAATGGAGAAATATTATTGAAATGATTATCTGCATCAAGACTCAGATTTGGGCTGACATTTCACTGGCTCTGTGTAATCCGAGGGGTTGTCTAGGAGAGGGCGGTGAGGGGTTTGCCGGTAAGCCTTGGCGGGATGATTAATGAAGCCAGGACCCAGCCCACCTCCACTCAGACCCAGGGGCCGAGCCCCGCATATGAAATTGGCCTGCGCTGCTCATCTCCCTGGGAGAGAGGCGCCGCTGATCCTCCCGACACCGCTCTGCCTCCAGTCGCCAAACAGTCGTCCAAAGCCGCGCCAGATCCGGGCTTAGGAGCCGCGGCGAGGGAGGCGACGGCGGCCGCGCACCTGCTCCGCCGCCGCCGCGCACGCTCCGCTCCCGGCAACTTCCACAAAGTCCGTGTTTAGAACTCTCTCTCTTTTTTTTTTTTTTTTTTTTTGTGGTGATGTCCTGTTTTCACCCTCTATAAAGTTACTCCACCAACCACCACCTACAGGCCCAGCGCGTGACCGTGGATCCGCATCGATGCATTCGAGGCTCCCTCTCAAGCCTTTAGCTTTGACGGATGGGCCTGTGAAAGGCTCCCGGGTCGCTGCCGGTCGGATAACTGCTTACCGAATTCCTCACAACTCATGAATGGACGCGGATGAAAGAGAAGCGAGCAATTCAAAAAAAGCGAGGAGCATCTTTAATCATTCCGCGTCGATGATTAGTCAGAGACAATGTCGCTTTGTTAAGAGTGTGCTGTAATTAATAACTGGGGCAGGACAGAACAATTCAGGGAGCGGGTGTCGCGTGTTGTACTGTACAATACTAGTTGAGAGGTGATTTCTAAATAGTGTAAATTAGGTGTTTACCTATTGTGATCCAGCCTGTGACACCGCAGCCGCCTTTTCCTCGAGCGCAGGACCAAAGAGAATGATTAATTGCAAGCTCACGGGTTTTACAGCTTCAAGAGTAAATCAACTTCTTAAGAAGTGCTAACTTGCTAAAATATAAACTAATTTTAGGCCCCAGATATTAAAATATAATCCATCTTCTTCCTCCACAGGGAAAGCTAATTAGAAAATGTGACTGGCATAAGAGAGGAAGAGGTGGCGGAATGGTGGGATTAGGCTCAGGAGTAGAAAATCACACCCTCCTGCTAAATCGTGGGATTTCTATACACTTCAAATCAACTCTTTTCCCGTTGTGCCTCGCCATTCGTCACCCCTCCAAAACAAAAGGCTGCGAATGGTTCAATTCTACAAACAGCAAATTGAGTAATAGTCTCTAAAAGTGTCTATCATTAAAAACATGAACTGTGAAGGAGAGTTTACTAGTTTTTCCTCACATCTGCAAATATTTGTTTTTTTCTCTCTCTCTCTCTCTCTCTCTGGGTTTTTATTTAAGCATCTACACGTTTTTTTAATGCAGCAGCCCATAAACACCAGTTGCCCAAGGCAAGGAGGCTACTTGGCTATTGTTCAGCTGCTGTGTTCTTTGTATGCATTGACCTTATGCAGTGAAACATCAACAGCCTGTTGTAAAATGCAGTAAAAACAGACAGGAACAGAGAAAAATAATACGAGCCGATAAATATCCCTTTAATGAAAACGCAAGGCATAAGTTGTATTTCTTTTTTTAATTTAGCTTTTAGGTTAAATTGGATGCTTGGTCTTCAGGTAACGTTGGTCCAGAACCAGCAGCATGAGAGGACTGTACGCTGCATGCAACCTGACACAGTAGCAGCAGCAGCAGCAGCAGCAGCAGCGACCCGAGCTCTCACCAGTCCCAGAAGACTCTCCCCTGAGAAAAGCAGTGCTCTGAGTGGTGACAGCTTAAAGGCATTAGGCCAGTAATAAAGAGCGGCAAAGTGGCCATGGGAGAAGCTTCTATTCCTGTTATCTTCCCAACAACAGAGCAAACAAGTGTCACTCAAGTCTGCAGCCAAAGTGTCCAAAGTTAAAGTGATTTTTTATTATTTTTTTTTATTTTACAAGTTTCTTCCATTCTTTAATTATCGCAGGAGTAGTGTCCTCAAATAGGTGTTTTTTCTCGAAGTCTCCCTCCACACGCAACTAACAAAGATGTAATTTAGTTGAGAGCGGCAAAATGACAATTTATTTTCAGCAGACCTGTTCTGTTAACCCTTTCAGCGCCGGACATATCTTCATAATCCATTTAGAGAGGGGCACATTTGGAGTATTTTAGTGCTATAATAGCTGTCCAATTGCTGCCCTGCTGAGTGTCTATTTGGCAGCAGCGAATGCACTGAAATGCTTTCCTACTGTCTGTAACTACTCTGCAACACTGGAAGGGAAATCATCTGAGCCCGGATTGCACTTAACCTAGCTAAACTTCATTTCATAATGTATGGACATGATACGCGAGGTGATGGTAAATTCATTTAAAAGCCGGGTTTGTAAAGGACAAAATAATTGCTTTATTCACAATTACACAAATTGCTCTGTGTGACTTTTCACGTCGCGAGGGGGGGAAAGAAGAAACAATAGGGATGGAATATTAATTCTGCTTGAAAACTGTTAAATCAAAAGTTCCTACAAAAAAGACAAAGCACTAATTGGAAGCAGCGCGTATTGTTTGACTTTAGAAACACGCTTAATGTCTCGTGGCCCCAAACTTTGCCTCTGCGTTCGCTCCTTCCATCTTTCGTGCTGGAACTTCTGTGGTCGACTCTGACATTGTTCTCACACTCCGGTGCAGTTGGACCCTGTGAGGATGACAGATTTCTGGGCTATCTTGGAAGGAAGAGTGCTGCAGGGGAAGGCAGTGGCCAGACTGCGATGGGGGGGGGGGCACGCCGGCAGGAAGCTCATTTGAAATTCAGCACTGCAACATTGCCATCTTTTGGTCAGACTGTGTACTCTAGAATCCAAGGGACACTCCATCTCCAAAGCCACGAGGTCCTCAGGCAGCTTGACACAAAGCCACATAATGGATTTATTGTTTGTAACAAAGAAAAAAGAAAAATCATCGTTTGCCTGAAAATACAACATATAATATCTTTGCTTCGTAACCGTATTCTGTTGAAACTGCAGCAGTGTTGACTAACGTTTCATTTGGAGACTCAATAATGTAACTGGAATCCAGGATGCAACAAAAGCCACAAGCTGGAGAATGCGTTCATCACCGTGAAGCCAGACATCGCTACGGACTCCACGCGACGGGCTGCAGAAGCGTCATGCGCCCTTCTTCTTCTTCTTCTTCTTCTTCTGGGAGTCAATTTACCAACGCGCGCCGCGCAGTAAAGCTCGAGTGGCCGCACATGACGTCCACCTGAATAAATATTTGTCCGAGGCGCCCGCGCCGCCTTGTTTTTCCCACGGTGGCGAACGGGACATCATGGATAAGCGAGGGGATGGGCTCTGACAGAGAGTGACAATCCATCCCCTCGCCGCCCCCCACCCCCCCCCAACCCCCCCACCCCCCCCCCTTAACTGACATGTCACATTCTCTGATGACTTTATTGTGCTCCCTGTCACTGCACTTAATCTGTGTGTCAGTCAAGCGGCAGCGGCCCACACCACCGCCGTCCGACAGCAAAGCTAATACCCACCCTTTTAATGACATTAGATTTGGAGTAATGCCATTCACTATAGCACTGATATTATCTCCTATTTGCATCATTCAGCCAGTGACACAGCCAGAGCTTGGCCGACAGAGAGCCGGTCATTTCCCCATCCATTTCCACTTGGATGACAGATGTCAAGATGGAAACTGGCTATTATTTACTGTAGCCATGTTTTTATCACAGACAGACATGATGTCTCACTTTACACCAGGCTGTCAGCCAACACAACAACCCCGTCTTCTAGTGATATTTGGAGAAGGTGTGCTTTTATGCTTTGATTCTCACCATTTCCCCACGTTGGCTCCAATCGTCGGGGGACGAATTAATGAGGGCGATCGCCAGAAATCCCAAAGAGCAGAATATCACGTGTGCGTTACCCATTACAAAAAGACAATAAAACAACAAAGACCATCAGTTATGTCCTGCAGGAAAGACTGAGACTAACGCATCTTCATCATCATCATCATCAACACATGTTTTATCATGTGAATAACACTAATACTAGCAATTGCTGTTGCCTTATAGGCTCATAAACCCTCATAGCAGCACAGTTAGACATCATTTCTTAGGCACGTTCCGTCCCCTCTATGCCCAACTGTAGGGTCCTCTTCAGGTGCAATTATGACATTGTAATGACATGTCACAAATAATTTTGAATGATTCAAATTCCCTCTGCAGCGCGTTTGGCTCCGCTGTCACTGGGAATGAGTAAGCAGCAACGCGGGCCTATCAGCGCCGGAGCTAACCGGATCTTTTTGTTTTTTTCCCCCCACTGACAGTGCATTTTCTCTCCCATCACAGCTCCCAGTACCTAATTAAATGTATTTAGCATCATAAATATTCCAGGGGGACAGGTTGACACAGTGAATTAATGTCTTGCCTCAACACCAGAGCCTCTCTATTGGCTGTGGAGAGAAAGTTAGGCCAATGCCAGGTGAACGCTGCTGCTGAGTCGTGTTATAAATCAGCTGTGCGTTTGTTGTGCGTTACTGTGGGCTGGAAAAATCCACCAATTCAGTCGTGGGTCCAGCAGCTGATTTTCTACTTAAGGCAATTCAGTATTATATGTTTTTGCTTTTAGTGCACGTAATTCTACAACATTTTCTCTTGAATGATAAGCTCAATATCCTTTTACAGTATTTGACTGTGTTTGGCACAAACCACCTATCAGGACCAGCGAGTTCACTATTAACATCATGCCTCCTTTTTTTTAATTTAGGCAAAAATGTGTAAAAGGCCAATAGCCACAAGTGACCTAAATAAGCAGATTTCCCATTACAGAGATTTAAGAACAGAAACGGTTTGTCAAACGTGTTATTTCTTAAAGAAACCCACTCCAAGGGTCAATGTGCAGCACGTCGTGCCAGGACGCACCAGTCATAATCCCGTTACTGGTGCTAACTTGGGACGCCTCTGTGCTGCAGCCCCGCCTCACCTTTGCACCAGCGCCCTCTGTTCAACAATGCCCTCCACAAACCCTTCACAGAGACAGCGGGGAATTCGGATGACTTCCTCGGGGCCTTAAGTCTTCACACTTGAAGAGGGAATCGTTTCACAGCTTGTTTGATGTGCTTCTCCCCTGCATGACGGCTGGAGTATGTTAACCCAGCACCAGAACAAAGAGGCCTCTGCCAGACTGGGCTGCAGAGCACAGAATTACACCCTATTATGTCCATTTTAAATCTAGATATTTTTCCTCATTTTCTCAAATTTTCTCTTACCTACGAAAATGCACGCGTCGCCCGTCTCTCCTCAACATGTGTAATTGCAATTTGCAAGAGCTAAACTAATTTTACGACACAGGAGCGCCCGTATTCATCTCCATATTAATAGAAAACAGAAAGTATAAATCCCAATTTTCCAGCAGCCTCTGTCAGTGAAGATGTTCCTTGAGGGAGAAGGCTGTCTCCTCTCCATTAAAATATCGGCGCTCTCTCCCGCTCCCTCTCCAGAGCTTCCCTTTGGAGCACCAAATCAGATATCATAATTATAAATGGCACCCAATCTCCATCACTGGCTGTGACACTTCCAATATCCATATATGCCAATGAACATTTAAGTTTCCATTGTTGAGGTGCTCCCTGCGCTGAGTTATGGTGGTGTGTGGCGCCGCTCTGGAATGCAGGCCCCTGTGAGCCTCATTTAGCTGTGATGGGACTGAAAGGCTGGTGTGGCCTGAGCACAAACGCGCTACCTGCTTCCACAGTGGTTGAAGAAGGGAGATGAAAGTGAGAAGAAGGCAGAAAGTTAGTCTTTATTAATCAGCACATTCACCATTAACATTTATACAAGGGTGCATTTACTGTTGTGTGATCCTTAAAATCAGACATGGTTGTGTGTGTGTGTGTGTGTGTGTGTGTGTGTGTGTGTGTGTGTGTGTGTGTGTGTGTGTGTGTGTGTGTGTGTGTGTGTGTGTGCGTGTGTGCGTGTGTGCGTGTGTGTGTGTGTGCGTGTGTGTGTGTGTGTGTGTGTGTCTCAGGTCAGGCTCTACAAAGCTGCGGCTGGTGTAGGTGGCCTACGTCGCCTCACCGCCAACAACATGAGCACCGGTCTAATGAACTTAAGACAATGCTAATTAATGGGAGGGAACAAAGGCTTAACATTTTTAGGAAGTGCGGAGCAGCGAGTCCGCTTGTATGACAGCATTTAAGCCACCTTAATCCGCCGGCGAGGCGGCGCCTCGGCCGCACGGCGCCGGGGGCGGGTCACAGGGGGCAGCTCCGCGCCTCGGCTGATACAGTCACCTGTGACAATCCTTCATAGGCTGATAAAGTGAGGAAGTCTCTCAAGGAACAGTGCGGTGACTTGGCGGAGGGTCTCCCCCGGGAGCAGGTGTCAGGGTTGTCTATCAGAAGGCTGAAAGGAGAGAAAGGGACGCGTTACCGGGCTCCATTGTATCCTGGTTGTCATTGACTGATCGGGTCCATTTAGCTGGCTTTCACAGTGAATGAAACCACCTGAATAGATGAAAGCGAGACAGCCTTCCTGACAAACAAGGAGCCCTGGAATATTCATGGAGGATCTGCGAGGAAAAGATTAATGTATTAGAAATTAAAATGGGACCCGGACGTATGATCTTGCTCTAACACTTGGCCAGACCTGTGTCACCCGCCGCTAGCGCCTGAAGTCGGCACATGCCGCTGCCAAGGTGGAGAGGAATCATTAAGCACCCTGCCATTGTGTGAGCAGAATAATCAAACCCCCCCCCCACACCCTCCAAATACCCCCCCACACCCCACCGCCGCCAATCTTTCCCGCAGCACTGACAATGAATAATTCTGGAGCCATTTGCAATGTTAACGGCACCTATCTGGGCCATCCATGCCTTTATGATAAGAGCCCCCAAATATGCATTTCAACAGTCTGAACAGAGGCTGCTTCAGCGGCGTTTCAAAGGACACCTGTCAGTCATCTGAAAGAGCTGTCAGTCTCTGTCACGCAACGGTGCCAGTGAAATGGCCCAAAAGATAATCTTTACTCTCTCCCTGTCTCTCTCTCCACCTCTCGCTTTCAGATCAGAGCGGTTACATTTGCAATGGGCTGACAAGTGATTTACACTGGAAAATGGATTGTGTTTAAACTGGGAAGAAAGGAGGGGGGGGGTATTCTTTTAGGCCGCGTTCCTCTTTACTGGTGTACAGCTGTATCAAATATGCTATCACAAATGCGATCTGGGCCGCGCTGAATGTCATTACTGGTGATCCGGCGCGCACTAGACGGGCTGGTGCAGCTCAGAGGCGACTTTGATAATTCCTATCTCTCCAAACAGGGACCAAACAGGTTCTACGCCGCTAAAAGTGCGACTTTGAGTCGCTTTACTTGTTTCTCCGCTTGGACCGGCGCCCCCTGCGCCTCCGCACGTGGGCCAGTCATTTGTTCGGCGCGACTGAGCCGCGCGCCACCAGCTGTTGGTGGTATTTACAGCTGAGCGCGGAGGATGTGTTTGGGCCCAGGCTCCCAGGCGGGGCCCTGGTGCAGCACCAGAACCCGCTACGCGAGCGAGGACCCGCAGCACCGGTGGTACGGGATCGTAACCAGGACGTCACGTGCATTAGGGGAACACGGACCCCCGGTCGGTGCGTTCTGATGGCTGCTACAGGCGCTTGAAGCCTTCAATGAGCCTCCGGAAGCTGTGCCAAAACCCAGAGTCACTCCAGTTCATCCAGCACAAACCGACCAACACAGAGCTGCTGCAGAACCCATGCAGGATTCTCACAGTCGGGCCATTTGCGCACAAAACGCGCAGGAATTTGACGGGCAATTTGAATTCCTTGCCGCATAGTTTCCGCGCCATGTCCTGTTCCTCCAACAGTGCCGCCATTGTGGCTCGAGGAGGACGCGGTTCAAGGAGTGAGTCACTCCATGAATGTTCACTTTCATTTCACAGAGCGCAGTAGGCTGGCGTAATCCCTGATACTGAACCCTGACTCACCGGGCTCTTTTTTAGACGGGGCATTCAGCTCGTCTTCCATTGTGGAGAGAGAAAAAAAAAGAGGAAAGAAACGGGACGTGGATAAAGTTCAGCTGCGCCCGCGCTGATGGAATCGCATGTACCGGAAAGACAACACGGCCGTTGTGAAACCCACCGGCGCGATCAAATAGCTCACGAATGGATGAAATGTTATGAGTTAATCAAATGAAGTGAATAAACGAACAAAAGCGAGTAGTTATCTTGTCTGCACCCCCCCCCCCCATTTTGAACCGCTCACACAAATGAATATCAATAGATGTGCTTGTACAACAGCTTTCTTACAAATTATTCAGTGACTACAATTTTGCAGTTGAAAAAGTCATGCACAGAAAGCCATTTACCTGAGTCACAAATGAGTATGTAATTGAGTCCTTAGGGAAAATAACTCAGCTTAACTACTGGAAATAATGTGTAAATTCAATACATTTCCTAATGAGCTCATTTGAGTTTGCCGCAATTATATTTGCTAGTCTAGGTGCAGATAGGATTCTGCGGCTGAGCTGAGGTGAATAAAACCACAGCTCCCTTGTATTCATTAAAATTAGCATATGGACCTGTCAACACTTCTCAGAGGCGCGTTGTAACAATGCCATTTAGCCCTGCATCAAGCAATGCCAATGGAATGAATGCGTGCGGCGGGTGGGTCGGGCGAACGCCCCCCCCCCTCCAGCGACAGGGGCGGAACGGGACTGGCAGCGCTGGCTCTGACGCACAACAGAGGCTGCGTTTTAACAGCCAGGCCCTGGCCTCTGACCAGGGGCCGTCCACATCAACACCGCTTACGCTCCAGCGTAGCTCCCAGCCCCCGGATCGGATCGGCCCGGCCCGGCCCGGCCCACATGCGGTGGGAAGGTAGAGGCAGCCGAGCGGAGACGACGAGGAGGAGGAGGAGGGGGTCGCGATAAAGACGGGCGCTCACCTGCAACCTGCCTCCTTTCACCAGCCGTCCATTCGTGAAAGCAAAACTTTAAATAATCATTTAATACCAATGGACTATATCTCTGTAGGAACTTCAAATATCCTTATCAATAGGTGCCAGGAACGAGGGGCCCGCGGAAAGAAAGGAGCTCTTTTATTGTTGTTTGTCATCGTTACAGCGAAGCTGCCAGTGAGAGGGGGCATTGTTGCTCAGTGGAGCACACGAGGCCCTAGTTGCATTGTTGTGCCAGGATTTTAAAACAGGCGCGAGTTATCAATAGACCGCAGACTATTCGACTCACTCAGCTGTGCCTCTTGATACACTTCAGAACCTCACGCAGCGAACAGCCAGCCATGATCTCACACAATTGGGCTGCTTTACTGACAAACACTTTGTTTCCAGATGGATCCAGGTCTGTGTGTAATGGATAGACAGTGTCATCAGTGCAGCGCTCCTCCGCTGATATAAATTACACTAACAATATCTCTGCAATCGATGAAATCTAATTAGAATTAGCCGTTTTAGATAGTAATTGCCACAATGTACTGGGACATAATTAACCTCGCAATTTGCTTATCACAGCAAAAAATGTCTGCGTGAAAAACCCATGAAGGAGGGAGCCGGAATAAAAGAATAGGCCTCGTCTGTGCCCTGCACAGATCTACACACTGTGATTACCTGGAGCACAAAACCAAATGTAAAGGCCTTGGGCTGGCTTTGATATTTCCATCGTTCGTTTGTCTGCTATGACCTAGACTACATCTAACAGACCTAGACTGGAGGTCAGTAGGAATCAGAGGAGAGGACGAGAGGGGAGGAAGGGGAGAGGAGAGGAGAGGAGAGGAGAGGAGAGGAGAGGAGAGGAGAGGAGAGGAGAGGAGAGGAGAGGAGAGGAGAGGAGAGGAGAGGAGAGGAGAGGAGAGGAAAGGAAAGGAAAGGAAAGGAAAGGAAAGGAAAGGAAAGGAAAGGAAAGGAAAGGAAAGAAAAGGAAAGGAAAGGAAAGGAAAGAAAAGGAAAGAAAAGGAAAGGAAAAAGTCCTTTTGCTCGGAACAGACAAGCACATGCAGGTTCCTCATCACACACAAACACACAGGTGATCTTTTTCTCTCTCATTATGTCTAGCCTTTGTCCAGTATTGGGTGCCATTACCACTCCCACCCCAGCATTAATAGAACTGGGACCAACTTTATTCTGTCAAGGTGCTTATTAAAAGATTACATTTTCACGCGTCTGTAGAACAGACCGCTAATGAGGATGAAAAGAGACTCCTAGAGTTTGTCCTTGCTCCGTGACTAACTGTGTGCAATAAGATGTGGTAAAATAAAAAGCCAACCCGCCCGGCTGGGCAGAAATACTCACGAAACTATTTATCATGCGGGTAGAAACAAAAACAGTCTATTATTATTATTAAAGCAAGGAAATCAACAGTTTATTTTCACTGTGCAGCTTTGGAAGTCGAAGGTTTACTTAGTCACTCTGCTCTGCTTCTGTGTGTCATGATGTTGTGTGTTATGGTAAAATATGTTCTAATTCAACAAAAGAAATACACAGAAAGAAAATAATTATTAGTTACAGTCATATTTCAATGTACAAATATTACTGTAAACAACAATATATTGGACATTATTATACTTTTATTCCCATGTATGTCCAACAATTCTATCTCATGCAGCTCAGCTATCGCTGAACCTACAGTCTCAGACATTCTATCCACATTAGACATTATATTAGTTCACTGTGTGTTTATTGTAGGGCGCACGGAGGCTCTGGAACATCTATTTATTTCTCTGTTCGACTGCCTTCATCCTTTATGTTATGTTGCTGTGTAGGTGACGGGATGGGACGTAAAATAAAGCAAAGCCAGTCACAGAAATAACCGCGGAGTTTACAGCGACTGTAATTAACTTATCCTCCAATTTTGAGTTTGGCAATATTAGCTCGTCATATAAGGAACGGAGATGAAATGAGGACGGATTAATGTTCTCACATTATTGCCAAAAAAAGGAGAGAACATGAATGTCAGGCTGACAGACTGAGAGGCAGATAGCCAGACGGGTAAATAGATAAAGCCCAGAATCGCATGGTATTTAAGACACGGGTTAATTTGCCTAATGGACCCGACGCAGATAACAAACTGCACGATTCAGTGTTATCTAAAGTTTCTAAACAGCTGATTAAACTGTACACGAGCGAAAGGGACGGTTGATGGATCAAGCCCATCCACAGCGTGGGAATTTAAATCCGCGACGGCTCAAAACCATTTCTCAAAACACGCTTGTGTGTGTAGAGTAATACAGCGGGGCTCAAATTTCTCCCATCCCTTCAAGCGCAAAATACAAAAGGCCTGGGCTGCCACTACCTGATTCAATCAAGTGTGTTACATTGTATACCCATGGGCCACAAGGCGACTTGTTTTTTAATTAATAAAGTAATACCCTGCTCTCAGAGGCCTGGCCCTTGGCTTTCCTGCTGCCTTTTTGTAAATGCTCCCAGCAAAGACGCTGAGAGCGCTTTCCTGCACATTCACTCCGGTGCTGCGGGTTTGATGCACAACGTCTGAGCCCGGGACCGTGGCGTTTCCAGGCATGGCGTGAGCGAGGCCTGGGAACCGCGATGTGCGTCATCCTCTGAGTAGTAAATAATTAGGAGACGAAACGGAATCGGGATCAGGTGCGACGAGTGTGTGTGTTTGTGTGTGTGTTTGTGTGTGTGGGGGGGGGGGGGTTTGTCGTGTGCAAGCAGAGAGCGTGGTGTGAATGAAAGTTAATGTTAAGGGCTATGAGGACAGAGACATGGCCGCGGGTGCTGTGTTGCAGGAATAACAAGCACAGTGAAGGGTAAACGCACGCTTCCTTGGAGATTCTGGACCGGAAGGAGGCCTGGGGGAGCCGGAGGGGCTTGTGGGATACGGGCCGCGTTCAACCTTTCTCTGCAGCCACACAGAACAACAGGGAGCGATGGCCCTTTCGCAGTAAGCCATGCAAGTGTACACGTCACACGCGTCATGCACGTAGCATGAAGGCTGCGCGGCGGTCGCGTTTACGGGGCAACAAAGCTGTTTCCAGCACTTCCCGTCATTTATTAATATCGGTCACGTTTTAAAGGTGCTGATGATTTTGAATCCGCAGCTAAGCAAAAAGAAGACAAACGAGTAAAAACAAGATTTCCGTAGAAGATGAACTGGATTTTTAACAGAACGACCGGTTTAATTAGCTAACAGCAACACAGCCACAAGTAAATCTAAAGTGATTATTCCTGCCCTCAGAGAAAGGCTGTCTCCCTGCGCTCTGTCAAAAGGTCAATTATGGCCCCAAACCGGCATGCAGTGACAGTGACCTGGAAGCGCTACTGATGACCCCACATCCAGGGGCCCAAAAGAGTTGATCATCTAACATGCAGGCTGCCCGGAGCCATGGAAATCTGACATTTGTCCTTATTCAAATGAACACAAACAATATGCATCTCATGCCTCTGCCTAACCTGTGCCAAGTCTTGGGCAAAGGGACCGGCCGTCTTAATGCATTGTCCTCCGCCGCCGCGTCCGTGCCCTTCCCCGCGACCACAGCCACGCAGCGGGCACGCGTCCCCGCCCGCAGCGAGGGCAGGCCGCGTGCGTGCACGCCGGCGACGCCGACCCGGCCGCTCCACTTCCACGCTGGACCGGGGTCGCGCGGTGGAAAAGGTTATGAAGTCAGAGTGTGCGGCGGTGTTTGAACGCATGGGAACGGTGAGACCCAGCAGGACGGACGGGGATGCGGGCTCCATGACTGGAGGTAGGAGCGGGTCCAGACCCGTTCAGCAGGTACCAAGCAACACGGCCTCTTTTCCCATGCACCCATAGCTCCCGATGCCGCATCAGCCCAAAACTCCGTGAAAAACACCTATAAGAAGGTTATTGCCGTAACACGGGTGTACACACAGTAAATTCCCCCTGAACAGCAATCGCCCGGAGCAACACCTAGCGTAGTAAATGTTTATCCATGTGGACTTCCCATCTCATGCTGTTTTTGTCTGTGTGCGCAGAAGGTAGAGGCCCGGCCAGGAACTGTGTGACACCGAGCAAAGGCTCTCATGTCTTGGGGGCGTTCCACGGAGCATGATCATGAAAAGCAGGAACACGGGGAAAACTGCAAAAGGTTGAGCCGGAGAAACGTCTTTCTTCTGCACGTCAGTTAATTTCCTCCTTTTCCCTTTGGTTCCACGTCGCCTTTCTATTATGTTTTGAACACAGCGAAAACATAATACAAATCATGCTGCTGGAAAAAAAAAAGGGACGGAATCTAATCATTACACCCTCAAATGAAAAAATGGATACCAGTGAAAAATGTGAGGGAATTGTTATTTTTCACATTCTAATTCACATCACAAGGAACCGAAAAGAAACACATGCTGTATATCAGATTGGTTGGGCGCCTTTCGCCCCGAGCCATGCAGCACACAGTGATATTAGTTTTAAATACAGATTGCTAGCAATAATAGAACAGAGGAGTCCGCGGCGCGGCGCGGCGCCTCATAGGCCCGGTCTGGAGCGGCTCACGGTGCCGGCTCGCCAGGACAGCTTCAATCAAAAGGCTCAAATAAATGTACTTCTTTGGGCTCTGTCAACTGTAAACTGTTATTGATCCCGACAAATGAAATTTGTTCACGTTGATCGATCAAAGACATTATCTGTGTTTTCCAGTCTATTACCGGCAAGTGGAAACTCAGGAGGCATCAATAAATAGAGTGGCGTCACCCCGGGTAGATTCCTTTCAAGCTGGAAAGGCTGTAAAAACAGGCGACCAAACATAAGTACTTGTACTTAAAGGTAATGGACCTGCATCATGACTAAACGCTAAGTGCCTGGGGTGTCTGCATGTGGAAAGCACTTGTGTAGCACCTTCAAGGTCTAGAGACACTTGAGTGTGTACTGTATACTTGCCCTCCTCTCTTCTGCCCCTGCTAATACCCCCCCCCCCCCATATGAAAGCCTTCCAGCTGGCACCCAACGCCTGTACTTGGCAGGTCGGGGGGGAACATGAGAATTAAACCTATATCGCCCCAGCTAGCAGTTCTCAAATATCAGCGGAGTCCAGCACTTCACTGGGGACCGGAGAGGGGAGAGCATGTCAATAGAACAAAAAGCTCCTCCTGGCGCTGCTCCACTCCACTGTTCTGCTCGCCACTATTACGGGCCCAAAGTTAGGTGCGCGCGCCGCCCGTGAAGGAGGCGTCCGCCTGGATGTTGGCCGACAAAGCGATGCATCAACGCCTCGTCTAATGCGGCGTTAATGGACGAATCCACCTGGGCATGAAGCGGGCTAATCAATAGGGCAACAAACAGAATCCATTTAACTCGCTGTTTTGGCATGAAGGCTTTCTGCTGAATTATGCCTTTCGATGACTAAGAGGAACGCGGAGATGGATCCGCGAGCGCCGTCGCCTCCACTCCCACGTTATGGACGCGTTCCCTGAGCTGCGAGTGACACGGGCGAACGCGCGTTTAAACATGCTGAGTCACGTTTGGGGGATTTGGGGTTGCAATACTACAACAGAACAACTAGAAAAAGTTATTTTATTATTCGTGTTGAATTCTTTTCCGAGATTCAGAATGTTGGGCTCAACTCGACCGAAACCGCCTGTTCCTTAGCATTTCTTCAGTCTAAGCAGGAGAGTGACAGCCTGTGCACAAACCAAGGGCGGCCTCACTAGAAATAGGAACATCCAGCCCTCTACAGTGATAGAGCAGCTCTGATAGCTCCTTTATTATGGAAAATTATTTTAAACAGCATAAAACGGCAGAGGCTCATTTTTCCCATGTTTCTGCCACTATCACTCCAGCTATTGATAAGATGTCTAAATTTATTGCAGAATAATTCTGCAGGAAAAGAGATAAAAGGTTGCTGAATAAAATATGAGGCGAAGGCTGTAAATTGTAGCAATGCATATCATTTCATTCAAATGTAGGACGCAATTACCATCTGCTACACTCATCAGTCCCCTCCTTTATGACTTAATTATATGTTTAATGCTATCAGATCAAGGAAAGGGCAAAACAGATGAATGAGAAAGAAAGAGAAAAGATTCCGCAACAAGACAAAAGGCAGATGAAAAGTAACATAAAAGGATGGAATTGATTTCATTCACCAGGAAATAGAAAAAGTTAATTTAGATACAATGTTCCCTCATCTCCTGTGCCTTTGTAAGATAATAAACCCAGTGTGTTGCCAATAGGTCTCATAACAGTCAAACAAAAGAAGTCAAGTTCCTCAAAAGTAAAAGTCTTCCGGCATCGTTTTGAGCCGACGAGTCGCGAGTTAAACAATTATTGCAATAATTTCAGTTAATGACAATCATATTATGAAGCAGTGGTGAGTCACAGCGTGTAACATCAAAACACGTAGATCCACCTTATTTGCCGTCTTTTGGGGGGATTTAAAGGCACCTGCAGCCTTTTAGTTTCTCTGAATATTCTTGTTTTCGCACAATAAACTGAACATGTCCCGCTGTCTTTGCCGAAAAAATTCAACTTCACAATATACTGAAACTTTTTGTTTGGATGCAAATTGTGTACGGCGGCGTTCACAAAGACAGCGGAGCTTGTCCAAATGGCCGTGGGCTCCGGAGCTAGCCAGTGGGCATCCCAGGTGCCAGCGGGCACTGTCCTAACTGTGTACCTTTGGCCAGAACTCATTACAGGGTGACATTTAGGACTGCTGCTGCTCATGCCAAGTCAGCCCTCTGGATTGAGACAAATTATGTAGTTATTTTTTATGTCAGACATTAAGTCATGTCCAGTGAGAGCCAAATCAGTATCACCTTCATGTCACCTGGGGAAAGACATGATAAAGGCTTCTCCTGGACTTCTTAACCAGGGACGTTACTCAACTTATTTGGTGAAACCTTCTGGTCTCACCAACCAACCAACCAGAAGGAAAACCAGCCTTCAACAGCTAAATTAGCTTTGAATGTGAAATGCCTGCTGTGAAATGAATTACTAACTCACAAAGGATTATTTCATCAGATCTTGTTCTTTCCTATTTTCTAGCAAATAAATAAAGCATGGTGACGGATTTCCCTCGATTTGTTTCCGTTAAGAAAAAGAATATAATAATCACAAAACAAACAGAACTAGTGAAAGGGTTTATAGTTTGTCTATAGCTATAAAATAACTATGCTTTATATTAGGTGTGTCATGCAAACTGTGGCTGAGATATAAAACACGTGTCCATGTCACTAATGTTCATTGAAAACAACAGGATTTTTACACATCATCTATTTATAAATAACTATGACTTTGTTCCGTTTGTTCTCACTTGAATATGCTGCATTTATGCTACAAGGTAACAAGATGGGAGCTGAGAAGACAGTGGAGCCAGCAGACAGTGAACATGAGCAGACCTAAAGCGCCATCTTGTGGACTAAAGCGGCTGCAGGCGCCTAAGTTTGGCACTGGGATGTTTGTATTAAGCCTTTAGAATTATTAATATGTGACATACTATGTCAACAGACAAACACATGACCACTGTTAGAATGGTGTCATTATAATCATGCTGTGCTTGTTTCAGTAAAATCTGCGGTGAACTGATAAATAAATATTTGATGGCGCTCTCACTGGGTGGGAAAAGGACTGATTAGAAAATCCCATGAAATCATCAGAGGTCATAAGTAGCCAAACACACCAGACTGCACATATCAGTCCATACCGGTGTTCAGGTATCTCCCTGAGTTGTTTATCTGTTTTGTATTATTGGGCAAATTATGGCTAATTGCTCATTTGATGTATTCAGAGTAAAATATTCATTTGATGCAAATGTGGATGTTTTCCACACAAACCCGAAGACGTAGCAAAGAGGAAGAATAGGATGTAATTGATTATAAGTTAATTGTGCAAAGGTCTCGCTGATGGGAACCATCTGTCAAAACAAGCTCTACATTCACTAATTCTAATCACAATTAATTAAATGGCTAACAAATTACATACATCATATTTAGTACAGGGAGGAAACTACAGCAGGAAGTGTTATGAAACAAATTAGCTTTAACAATGAAAGAAAATTACATCACATAACTAAATATTACACTCATTTCCGCAAGCCATATTTCTTAATGAATTCTCTAATTAATTTAATTCACACAATGTGCATAATTTGGAGCAGAAATGTCAGTGGGTCAGACTTAACCACACTGTTGCTGGCTGTCTTTTTCAACGAGACTCATATTAGGACAACACGACCTCTATGTAAATTACACAGACCAACTGCTGCAATTTTAATTCCACGGCCTAATTAACATGTTCTAAACCCGTCATACATGTACCTCTAACTCATCTTACACGTGATAATGTCAACGTAAGATTTGTGTTTGCCTTAATTCAGCCTAATCCCCCTCGGTTGGCGGCGTCACGCCAGTTCACGTGACAAATTATGACACAAGGTTATTATTTTTCACGCTCGTTGGGTTAAGAGATAACTTTGTCAGTACAACTGTTGTATTGAGGTCAGCATGCAGCATTATTGAATACAGTACGATCAAACGGCTAAAACGAGGCGATGGGGACCCTTTTTATATGCCTATGAATATTAATTTTCCCACAGTGACCCACCATCTTTGAGGCGCGACGGCAGCATTTATGTGCTCACACGTTAAGAAATAACAGATATTAGGTTAAATACAAATCAACAAAATTCTGTGCTGTGTACGAGGTCAGCAGCTAACAATTATTTGTAATTGCTTGGTCAATTGAAAGTGAAAATGTCAGAATTTATTTGAAAAATGCCCTTTACAATATCAGAGCCTCTTCTGAGGTCTGGACAAACAACAAATGAGCTCAGTTGACAGTTGGAACAGAGAAGAGCAGGAAACCCTTCGTTTCAGGGGTTTTCTTGCATCTTTGGGAGCTAATGAAAATAACTGCTGATTAAATTGACTATCAATCTCGTATTAGATCGACTCACAGTGCCGTGACCTGCGTTGAACCAGCGTTGCCCTCACACTGTGTCCCTTCGGGAGAGCACATACGATCAACTTCACCAAATGATGGCATCATCGAGTGTGAATGCAGACATGGATGAATAAATGAATAAATTGCCCAGTGGATGGAACATATAAGCTAACACATGCATTGCAGGGCCCGGGGGCTGTCCCGAGGCCAATCATTTAGCTAACACACTAATGAAAGCATGTGTAGTGCTGCTAAGGGCAGCCACCATGGGAGGTACCACTCCCCTCCCTCCTCGTGCTGGGGGACTGTTAATAGGCTGGATGGAGCCAGTGCGGCTCCCAGGAGAGTTCTGCTGATGAAGAGGAAAACCTGTCGTCGCCTTCACTAATCACTGCCTAATGACCGCAGTAACACTGGTTTTACAAATGGAATGGTGCATGCGAGAAAATGTAGGTTTACCTGCAGAGATGCTTGGTGTGAATACGTTGCTGCAAAGATAAACTACTATTTATATTATATTTATAACAACATAAACCAGTGTGGTCATTTTATATTCATTATTATGATTATTACGTATATATTATTTTCACCGTCAACAAAACACAATACAGAAAGATTAGCTGTTGTTTTTGTCACTGTAGGTTCAATTCATAAACACACCTGAAACCTGAACTCACCCCCAAATTAACTGATAATAGCAGAACAGCAAACTGAGCACAGCCTAATTATTGATAGATGATGATCACAGGACCTGTGAGACAAGAGTGGGAATAGATTCTACCTCAATTTGATTGAATATCACTGTAAACAGGTGTTCATTTCATAAAAATATAAGCATTATTCCTGTTATGGAATGCTGAATCAATATTTATTGATGCTTAGCGTCATTTTATTCAGAATGTTCCATTTGGTTAACTCTTTTATTTGGTTTCTATTCATATAAACTGAGCTGCACCTGCATTGTATTCACTTTATTACTCACAGTAGTTGATCAGGTTTTACTAGATTTTACGGATCGTGCCACGTCTACGCTTATGATGTCAGAGAACCTTTTCTTCACACAAAGTGAAACGTACAGTGGACAGATCGGTTTGAGAGCCATCAGTCAGCTTCCCATGCGGTTGACGGGCTGACGCCGCATCGACCTTTATTTACCCCGACATAACCGGAAAGCTGTAAAGCAACAGAACTTAAAACACACTTCCTGTTAAAATCTACACGTGACGTTTTTATTCAAGTGTATCTGTAAAAATTTTACTTAAAACTCTTGAAAGGAAACATGGTATTTTATTGCTATTATAAACCCAAACACAATTTTAAATATTATTTCTATAAACTACAGAACATAATCATAATCATAATCATAATAATAGCAACAAATAAGCAGATTTGTCTTTATAAACCAACATTGACTAACAGTAACATCAGATAAATAAAGTTATAAAACTCACAATTACAACAAGGGTGTAATTTCAAAACAGCAAGATATACGGACTAACCACAAAAATTACAAAATGTAGAAAAAAACAATTACATGCTTCTCCAGTTTGTTTGGACTGGTCTACTGTGCAGTTTAAACTTAGGCTAAATGTAGCAAAACTTAAATTTCATTTGTTATATTGTTTATTTGTAATGTTTTATTTTGAAGGTAACCCCCGTTTTCTGTGCTCTTCCTGGTATATCCGGCTAGCTTGCCGTTAGCCCCTTAGCTTTCCTGCAATCTCCTCCAATCAGAGCTTCGTGAGTGGAAGTAAGACGCTACGTCCTCGCGCGCAACTGTGGCGTTTGGATTCAACGAGGAAACCAGCAACTTCGGCTGAGTTTCTCGCGGTGAGGAAAAAGTTGGTGGCGCTCGCGAAACTACCAGGATGTGTCCGCGCCTGGGGAGCATCGGAGGGAAAGGGTACGGAAACTTTTGCTCGTGTTGCGGCTCTGTGCGGGGCCACCGCCGTCAGACGCCGCTGTCTTTCTGACTGACAACACTGGCTGCTGTTTGTAGGATTTCCAACATGCCACGCAGGCAGCTAACGTCTCCAAAGATCTAAAAAAGTTGACTACAAACAGGAGGTGGCACTCGCATTATGGCACTTTGACATTTTCTTCATTTAACGCCGGTTCGCCTTTTTTTTACTAATCTGACAATGATGAAGGTCAGGAGATACTTAAGGGGGAGTGGGAGGGTCCTCGCCTTTGTGTTCATTGCCTCCGTCATTTGGCTGCTGTTTGACATGGCTGCGCTCCGCGTGTCATTAAACGACGCGAACAATGTGCTGCTGAAGGAGCGAATACTGAGAGAGAGAGAAATCTTCAAGAAGTCCAAGTTGACTCAGCCGACGAGGAGGGGGTTCAAACACCCCGTGCAGAGGGAGGCCGGGGCGTTTGACTCCGACATCAAACTGTCCCAAGTATACAGAAAGGGCGGCAGGAAGTGGGAGAAGAAACAGTCTGTAGTGTCTTCCTATCGAGATAAAGCTGCCCTCCAAAATGTCACATCAAAGCAGCTTCCTGCAAAGAAAGCTGTAGACCTGGACCTGAATGTGGCCAATTTAGAGGAAAGTAGATTAATAGATGCCTCTAATAAAGGATCTGTAGGAAGTCAGAGGTCACCAGGTGCTCAGGATAATAAACATGATCCCCTACCAACACCACAGAAGAAGCCCAGTGAGGAGGTGGACAAATCTGTGGATGAGCTGGGCGTAAAGACAAATATCAGAACTGGATCACCGCTTCCTGCACCCGAACCCCCCGGCCAGGTTGCTCGAGGCGAGGTTAATGGAGAAAGGGTGCAGCAGGAGACCACCGTCGGAAGGCCGGGCGTGCACAAAGTGCTCTCCCTGGACGCGACTCTGGCCCCCAGAGATGCCAGCGCGGTGGGCCAGTTCGGTCAGGCGGCGCAGGTGGCCAGTGACGAAGACGCGGAGGTGCGGAGGCGATGGGACGAAGGGCACTTTAACGTCTACCTGAGCGACAAGATCCCGCTGGACCGCGCCGTCCCAGACACCAGGCCCGAGTCGTGAGTGTCCGCCTGTGCACGCTGTTAATTGCCGTTCGATTGCAAAGCTGACCTTTGACCTTGCTGTGGTTTTCAGGTGCGCACAGAGCCTGGTGCACGACGACTTGCCTTCCACCAGCGTGATCTTCTGCTTCGTGGATGAGGTGTGGTCCACGCTCCTGCGGTCCGTGCACAGCGTGCTCAACAGGTCCCCACCGCACCTCCTCAAGGAGATCATACTGGTGGATGATTTCAGCAGCAAAGGTAACGTCATCTGAGTGTTCCTCAGGTGGAGTCAGCTGCAACTGAGAACTGTGTAAAGAAGTACATGATAATGATGACAATGATCATGTAATTGTGTTCTGATTGATCACATTATTTTTAAATTCAGAATTTCTTAATTTTAACGATTATTCCAATTATGAATCGATTGACACTTCGTGTTTTTTCACCCGCTCACTGACAGACAATCTGAAGGAGCCGCTGGATCAGTACATGGCCCAGTTTCCCAAAGTGCGGATCGTGCGCCTGAAGGAGCGGCAGGGCCTGATCAGGGCCCGGCTGGCTGGAGCTGCTGTGGCCAAAGGTAGGAGCTGAGAAATACGTGCATTTAAAGCATGAGGCCCCATGGAACGCATGGAAGTTCAGGTCAAAAGACATGCAACTATACATTTTTATTCCATTTTATGAGATTCCTTTATAGATAACAATTATCAATGGTTAGGAACGTTTGTATATGTAATAACTAGCCTTTCCAAAGTGAGCTGTTCTTTACATATTCAACACCGGCTTATCAGGAGCTCCTGATCTGTTACGCAAATACAGCTGCTGAACTGAAGCAGGATGTTGGTTTCCGCTGATGCAGGCGAGGTGCTCACCTTCCTCGACTCCCACGTGGAATGCAACGTGGGCTGGCTGGAGCCGCTGCTGGAGAGGATCTACCTGGATCGCAAGAAGGTTCCCTGTCCCGTCATCGAGGTCATCAGCGACAAGGACATGAGGTGACCGAGTCTGTCCGAGTCACAGGCGCCACTGGTGTCGTATGCGAATGTGTGTGATTGTGATGCCGACTCTGTCCCTGCAGTTATATGCTGGTTGACAACTTCCAGAGAGGCATTTTCAAATGGCCTTTGGTGTTTGGCTGGAGCCCGTTGCCAGCGGAGTACATCAAGAAAAACAACATGACCATCTCTGATCCCATCAGGTGCCTGAAGCCTTTCCACCTTGTTACATTATTTTAATAAAATGTCTAATATTGACTTGTTGTTTTATATATGATGCAATCCCACAGATGTCCGGTTATGGCTGGAGGCCTTTTCTCCATAGACAAAAAGTACTTCTACGAGCTTGGTTCCTATGATCCAGGCCTGGATGTGTGGGGAGGGGAGAACATGGAGATTTCATTTAAGGTCCAGCCCTCGTCTGATTCATAAAAGAGAGGTAGTCTGGGAAATCCCCCGGAGCCCCTCTCACCACAGTCTTTCCAACAGATCTGGATGTGCGGCGGGGAAATCGAGATCATCCCCTGCTCCCGCGTGGGGCACATCTTCCGGGGGAAGAACCCCTACAAGTTCCCCAAGGACCGGCAGAAGACGGTGGAGCGCAACCTGGCCCGGGTGGCCGAGGTGTGGCTGGACGAGTACAAGGACCTGTTCTACGGCCACGGCTACCACCACCTGCTGGACAAGAGGCTGACCGACATCGGCAACCTCACCGAGCAGATTGAGCTGAGGAAGAGGCTGCGGTGCAAGAGCTTCAAGTGGTACCTGGACAACGTGTACCCGGACATGGTCGCGCCGCTGGTCAAAGCCGAGGGCCTGGTACGCGCTCACAATGCTCCGCTTCTGTCCTGTTTGCTGACTGTGAAGCTGTTGTCACCTCCACTGACGATCCTTTAAAGCAGGGAACCGAACAGAGCCTGTGGTTGTTTCCCGTGTGGCAAACAGTGCAGCTGTCTGTGTCAGCCGGCACCCGCTACTGAATTAGCAACAACGGCAGCACTTTGCATTATTTCTTTTTCTTTTTTTTCCCTCCCGCAGGTTTTTAACCGTGGTTTAAGAAAATGCCTTGCTGTGCAGGGAGGCTCTCTGACCTTTGAGACATGTGATCTCAGCAAACAAGTAGGTGCCTGGTTATGATGCATATAATGTATAGTTCACACGACTGAGTGACTTATTATTCAAACTATCCGTACGTTTTCGCAATTATATTTCTCAGTGTTTTTAGTCCATGCCCGGGCTAATTATAGGGGGCGTGACACCAAAATATCCAGGATTAGACCTAGACCAAGACAAACACAGTCGTACGTCTCAGACAGGAGCCAAGCCATGATAAACAAGGGTGGAGTTCAGGACGAGACCAAGAATTTCTGAATGTGGTCTTCCTGGAATCAGCACTGAACCCACTGAGCCACGCTTCAAAATCCTTCAGTCCTGATGGAGCATAGTTCTGTCCCCACCAATCCCCTCTCTCCGTGGTTTTGTTATGCAGAGTCAGCACTTCAATTACACCTGGATGAAGCACGTTCGACAGCAGGAGGTGTGTGTGGCACACCGAGGCGCCGGCACCGGCTTGGCCCTGCAGACGTGTCACAACGTGGAGCCGGAGCTGCGCTGGTTCCACCAGACGTCCAACTCGGCCACGGTACGTTGGCTGCGGGCTTTGCCCCCCTCCTTCCACAAGCAAACATCCTGCTCGCTTTTAATCCACTCGAAGCTCAGTGTTGACTTTGGATGAAAACGCCGGTGCACATGAATCGGGGGAGTGTGTTATTTATTGGTTTTGTTCTCCCCCCCCCCCCCCCCCCCCCCCCAAGGCTGAGCACCTTGTAGCAGGGGTCGCCTCTCACCCCATGTGCCTGGAGGCAGGGCCTCAGAGCGACGCTCCCCGCCTCAGCCAGTGTGAACCCAGCAACGCCTTCCAGAAGTGGCAGTTCACTCACTACCACGTGCAGTGAGGAGGCCGCGACTCTGACGCGTTCAGCGTGAGCTATCGGCCGACCCGACGCCGCGGTGTGGCCTGTGGTCCAGCCTCAGCACTCAGAGCTATCACCAGGAAGTGGGGAACGCTGCAGATGCAGTACTCTGTGCTGTAAAGCATTTGGTTTGGGATGTGCAATGTGTCCAGTGTTCTTTTTTTCCACTCTAAGCGTGAGCTTAACTTGACTAAAGACTTGTGCCAGAAGAAAAGAGAGCATCTCCTTCTTCTATCTTCTCCGCTACACAGAGATGAACCTGTGGTCTGTGACGACAACCTCCATGTGACGAGCTCCTCACCAAACACAAGCATATCACTTCACTACCAAAGAGATGCCTCCACCTGCAGCATAACTGCCTCTAGATTAAGAATATGTTTTGCTTTGCTGGATCTGGATAATGAGTGCAATTTTGTTATGTTGTATAAAATAATAGGTGATATAGTTTATATGGGGTTAAATGCTTATAAATGTGTTGATTTTGTTGGGAAAATTCATTATTTGTCTGATTTTTATTTTTATGTTTTTGCCACTAGGGGGAAGTGTTGAGTCAAATCACCCAATAAACCTGTGCCGTGATCTTTATGCCTAAGAAAGTGACATTAAAATGACAAGACAGTTAACCGCAGGCTTTTTTTATTTGTTATCATTGTTAATCCACCAGTTATCGCGAGTCTGCGTAGTTAATCAGTCCCACATACAGGAACTGTTTCAGCGCTCGGCCTCTGTGGGTTCAGATGTGGAAGCTCTTAATACCAAACAGCATCTTAGATGATGTGGTGAGAAGGATTATGAAGCTCTGAGCTTCTTATTTCTTTAATCTGTTGTACTAATACCTGCCTCGCATAACCAGATATTTTCATGCTAAACTATCTTGTGGAAAACACAGTACTCCATTCTCACTGCTGCATAAGCCGGGGGGGTAACGTGACCTGGGGGGGTTTTAATACGACTTATCTACAAGTGGATAACAACACAGCTGTGAACCATATGGCATCCGTGTACAATCAGCCTCTTTTCAGGAAGCAGGTTTTCCTATCATCCATGTCCGACAGCTTTTCATTTCCTAAAGAGGGCATCGGGACCATCTTGCATATTTACGAGCATGTACTCAAAGTCTTTGATTTTCTGCCGGGTGTTGCCCCTGCGGATCCTGCGGTAGGACACCGTGCTGTATCTGGAGGATGAGAGGTGGTCGAAGGAGCTGCGGTCTCCGGGGCTCTGACCGGACGCCTTGGGCAGAGTGTGGCGGTCATGGAGAGGCCCCGTGGGACCATGGGAGCTGTAGTCCTGCATGGCCTCCTGCTCCTGTTTAAGGTGCCAGTGGCCTGATGTCTGGAGTTCAGCAAGAGGCATTTGATGTTGGAGATTTTCTTCCTCTTGCGTCGTAATTAATATACGTCCTGGAAATAAAATGAAGAGTTGTGTGTTTTGCATTCTATAAACAAGAACCCGTCTCTCTTTTTATTAGTCAGCGATACTGAGCAGCTCTTACCTGCGTCTGATGAAATATGCAGCTTTGACTGTTGTTGCACATCTGGATTTCTGCTCCCTGATTCTGACACATACACGGTTGCAGTTTTTGCTGTCTGCAGAGCATGTTCAGTCAGAGCGAACTGCAGAGACGCCTCATTCTGCATTTCTACATTCCGCTTGTCCAAAAAGGCTTCTGCTCCTGGATCCTGAATCCCCTTCCGCTGCAGCATCAGCTCATTGTGTGCGACACTGTTCACGGGCCGACCGCTTTTTTTTGCACCCAATTCACAGAAGGTGCTTGAATTTCCGCCCTGATTACTTTGGTCCTCGTCGCTGTAGAACACGGAGTCATCGCCCTCCTCCATCACCCACGCGTCGGCCTCCTCCAGCTGATCCAGGGTCTGCAGAGCCCCAGGTGTGACGTCCGCCAACCGGGATGATAGGGCGTGCTCCTCTGCTGCAGCCATCCTCAGGCTCATCAAGGACGCGGGACTTGGCTTCCTCCACTCCATCCGTCGTTTGCTTTCCTCTGTGGTGCCAAACGGCGATCTCAAAAGTTACACAACCTCAGTTGATACTTGAGTATTACCAGCATTCTCGGTCAGCAGCCGGCTTAAGCTCTGCAGTTATGTTCCCCGGGACCATGTTGTTCTGTGTGTGTGTTGAATCACTTGACAACAAGGATTTTGTTGTGGACTCAACAAAGGTTCTTTGTGACTCTGGCCTCTGCATATAGAGTTATTGTCTGTGCTCAGTGACCATTTGAAATCTAAACAAACATTATTTTATACTCTATGCAGCTTTATATGCCATCCTTGATACAAGAGGAAATTTTATACTAATGTTAAGGTTTAATATTTAAATTGTAGGCTTGTAAAATGGTTGGTATAGCACACTACAGAAAACGGGCCTCAGTATAGTACATGGTGAAAAACGTGTCGTAATATATATAATATGTCATCAAATGTATGCATTACATAAAATACTTTATTGATCCCCTAAATTTGTCCTCAGCATCTGACCCTCTGGGGGAGCAGCTCTGCCACACAGCTCCAGAATTACAACAGTATGGGCTTTTGCTTCCCCGGCCAATGGTCCACCCACTGAGGCAATACTTCACCTCTAAAAAGCAAGTTGTCTTATAAATATTTTACATTTTATCAGCAAAAATGTGTAACTATATTTAATATTGATGGTCTGTGCCCAGAGAAAACAGGAAAAATGGAAGTAATATGTGTTGTGGCTGAAAATGGACATACCCTACAACACCCACAATGCATTGCACTCTGATGATTCACCTGAGCTGCCGTGATTGGACCTACCTGCTGTTTAGCTCCGCCCCCTCTCAGCCTGACTGTTGCTGGAGCAGGTACAGAAAAAAACAGGAAGCACTAGTTGTAGTCTGTGAGGGCATTGCAATCAATGAGATGTCTCAGAGGACTTCTGCAGAGGAATAAATTATAACTTAGCTATCATTATAACTGCATAGAATATATGGAGGAATGTGAGTCTCCCATCTTTAAATACTACTTGAAATGATTCTTAAAATACTACCCGAGATAATTCAGGTCAACCCCCATTGAAAAAAGTTTTTCTTTAAGCTACCAGGCCACAATATAGTATATAGTAAAGTATGTACTGAAAAAATTGTTGTGGTATATGATATTGTCAAAGGTTTTCCATAGTATAATGTGGTGAAAAACATTTTAGTATAGCCTTAGTAGTATGTGATGAAGAAACTGTCTTCATCACAAAAAGCATATTGTTTAAAATACATTATTGTATATAGTATGTGATGAAGACAAAATGTCACAGTATGTTGTCAAAAATATGCCTTACTATATGTACTATGTGGTGAAAAATATGTTCAGTAGGTCATCAAAATCAGGCCTTAGTATAGTACAGTATGTGGAGGAAATGAACATCATAGTATAGTGGGTGCTGACAAAAGTGTCATAGTATTAGTATTAGTGTTAGTGTTAGTATTGTGCTGTGTTACATCTAGATTGAAATAGTCAAAATATTTTAATCTAGATGCAACAGCCTTTTAAAATGTCTCTAGATCTTTGAGTCAATTAAAATAATAATAATAATTCTGCTTCTTTTACCTACTGAGCTACCAAACAATTTAAAGGTGACTTCTACCAGTTTTTAGTTTTGCTAAAACGTCTGCTTTTTTATGATTTGTTAAATGTAGTCATAACTGAGCACAGGGAGCAGCAGGAAATGAGAAAGTTACACCTGCAGCAGGGTTTATTTTTACCATAACGTGTTGTTGTTTGTGAGTAACACTTGATGACATGATTACACGTTTCCGTCTCAAGATGCAACTTCAGAACAGTTGTGTCGATGGGTTTGCAGAACATCACGAGTTTATTACATTTCAAAAGGAGCCTTTTACACGCAAGAGGTCGAGCTCTGAAAACCTGCCATTATCAACACAAGTCGTCCATGCAAATGCTTGTAAATTTAGGATTTACACGAAACCGTTTCAGGGTTCTTGCAGCGTGAAAGCAAGCTGTCTGCAGCCTGGGAGCACGTTGGGAGATGAAAATAGGTAAGTAGTGCTCTAATACCCACATCCTGTTTTGAGCTGAGCAGCCATCTACAGCTCTGGGTTTTGGTTTTGAGCCCGTGAATGTGACAGAGTTGGTGTTTTTTTTTGTTTTTTGTCAGTAAAAAAAATGAATGGTATTTAGGTCATGATCACCTCAACATGCTACATGAATGCATTTCAGCCAGTCCTTGTTAATGCTGAGCACATCAAAAATGGTATATGTGGAAAAGAAATGCTGTTTGTCTTCAAGTTAGTAGGATACATAGTTTCATCTGTTGTACGTTACACTGTTACACTGTCACACGTACATTCATTCGTTCAGAGTCAGAACGCTTTACATCCCTGTAATGCTTTTGTGCCGTGAGTCTGAGCCGAGCACGAGCCGCGTCCTCCTGAGCGGCTCCGGAGCCTCCTGGGTTCGCTTTGACCCCGACAAATGCCAGGTGCCGAACCGGTACCGCAACCTTTCAAGCGGGCGAGAACACGGCAGAGTCTGCTTGCTTGTGTCAAGTCAGTGAGTGTGCGTTGCCGCCTCCTCCTCCTCCACCGACCGCTGGAGTCCGGGGATCAGCTTGAGGATGTGCTTGCGGACGCTCGCGCGCCGCGTCTTCCTCGGCAGCGTCCCGAACAGGGACGAGATCCTCGTCTCCTCCCAGGACGGGGAGAGGGACGAGCTGCTGCCGGCCAGGCTGGAGCTGCTGGAGCGGCTGAGCGTCTGGTGGTGGTGGTGGTGGCCGGAGGAGAGCCTGCTGAAGGGGTCCTGCGTGGGGAAGTCCCGCGGGAAGAAGCAGCTCTCGTCGGTGACGCAGGCGGCGCTGCAGGGGCTGGGGGAGTTCGGGTCCCCGAACACGCTGACCTGGTCGCTGTCGTCCGTCATCGCGCTCCTGTAGCTGCTGTCGCTGGAGAAGCGCCGCCCGCCGCGGCCCGCGGGGGGGCTCAGCGGGGAGTCGGCGGGCGCGCGGAGGCCGCCGTCGTTCAGGTTGCCTGGAATCACAACAACGGCGACAGTAAGCGCGAGCGGGCGATTCAATACTCAGGGGAAGTCGTTATTCAGAAGTGATGGTGGAACAGAAGCGGCCACGGCCGTGGGAGCGGAAGCTCTGCGGCCTCGCAGCTGAGGCGACTCTCTCACCTCGCATCAGACGTCTTTCCTGTGATGTGAGCGCCTGAAGCTCCACCAGCTTCTCACGAAGCGTTTGCTGCGCAGACGAAAACAACACGCCACGGTTAGACGTCCGGCTCGCGCACGTAATCGCTGCATACAAATCGTGAGAAAGTTCGAGCCCTTCGCGGGAACGGGGGCGCGGAGACGCACCTTGAGCAGGTTCATCCTCTTCTCCAGCTCTATCTGCTTCACCACGTTTCCACACACCGTCTCCATCCTGCGATCGGAACGGGTTCACATCATTACAGACGCCTTCCATTATCAGCATGAACGCGTTTTACTGCTGCCGTGACTCACTTCAGGCTGTTGGTGGATTCTCTGATCAGATCCAGGATGTGCTGATGAGACAGTCCTTCGATGCTGGCCCCGTTGATTGTGACAATAACGTCTCCTAAATCAAACGAAAATCCCCACGGGGAACAGTCATGAGGTCGTCTTTTAAAAACGCGTGACACGCGACATGTTTGTTCGTCTTGGGACGTTTTTTGCCACGTCGCGGGGGCCGTGCGTGTTGCAGGAGTCGCGGGTTCACCTGCGGTCAGGCCGGCGCTCTCGGCAGCGCTGTCGTCCTGCACCGTGCACACGAACGTGCACATCTCCACCGCAGAGCTGTTCTTCAGCTGCAGGCCGTACGTCTGCAAAGCAACACATGCGTGAGGGAGCTGCGACGACCGCGCGTGCCCTGTTATAATAATGAGGAAGTTCGGCCGTGCAGGTGCTCGGTGATGGTGTTAAAACCTTAAGAGGCTTTACCTGAATTTCAAAACCAAAGGTTTCGTTGTCCTGCTTTTCCAGTACAACCGTGGTCCTGTGCAAGTAGACGACGCAAAAACAAGTCAATAAATATTGTTGAGCAAATTAAAACACCCAAACATGATATATGGCGTATTATATATTGTACCTTGTTGGGTCTGAGTAGTCAACCAGTGAGTTGGAGGTTTGTTTAGGCTGCAAAAAGGAGAAATGATGAGTTCCTCTTTAAAACAGCACAACAGATCAAAGTTTGACATCTTTCTACAATGATTGTATTGTGTTACATAACTAAAAGGTATAAAATAGTTAGAGGCAGCTGCAATAAAGGAGCTGCTGCAATGTTGCCGCACAGCTGGTGGTAAATCAGTGACTAAATAACGACTGCATTATAAAATTATAATCTGCATCGTGCATGATTTCCAGCCTGCATGGCAACTTGCATTGCTGTTTCTCGTCCAGCGGTTTGCTGTTCTTTGTCCAGCTGTGCATCCAGCTGTGGCCTCACCTTGCAGCCTCGGGGCTGGGAGCCCGTGCTCTGCCGGTGCCGCTCGCCGCTCCCCCTCAGCGAGCGCCGGTACCACAGGGAGCTCTTCTTCTTGTGGGCGTTGTCCAGGATGTAGGCGTCCTGGCTGCCCTGGCGCCGGAGCTCGTTGGAAGTCATGTCGGACCCGGGCGTCGGACTGGTCCTCAGAGCGGCATCGCGTTGCTGCCGCAGCGTCTCCGGCGGTTGTGCGGCGCCGCCCCGCTGCGCCGCCTGAAGAGAAGGTGTCAAAGCGGAAATCCACCTCATGTGATCTTTGTGGTGAACTCGCATCTGCAGGCTCACATACCTACTTTCCTGTATATGGCTTTTTTTGTTCTCTTTCTCGAGAAAGGCCGACGCGCTGTTGTATGAAGGAAAGGAAGACGAATGTTAGGGCTCTTCTGTATAAATCCCCTTCAAACAGTCCCCTTTCTCTTTTTGCAGCCGTAGCGATCTGTTCGGATATGAGCTTTGCACAAACAGGCTTCCAGCGTCACTCGCCCAGATTTCCCCATTGGGCTAATCTGGGGTTGGTACCAAGCAGCGAGGCGGCTTTGGCTCTGGGTTGGTGTCATAAATGGCCAGTATGGGTCACTGGGCCGGAGGCAGCAGACGTGTTAAACAATCAAGCACACGCACACGCACACGCACACGCACACGCACACGCACACGCACACACACACACACACACACACACACACACACACACACACACACACACACACACACACACACACACACACACACACACACACACACAGGCCCTATCCAGGCATTCAGATACACAGGCCACTCATCTTCCACTCTACTGCATCTATTTCTATGTATTTCTGGACCGTCTGGAGCCCAGATACCTCCAGACTAGAGCTCATCCACGTTGCATCAGAGCTCAGTTAAATAGAATAGAGGTGACCGCTGGGTTAAAATGAAACTAAAGTAACTACATGACTTTTGTCTACCAAGAGTTTTTGCTTAGTTTTGTGGCTGTGTGGAAAGTCCTGCCTGTCCTCCTGTAAGTGACACGCTGGGACCTCGTCGTGGGTGGAAGGCATCTGTTCGAGCCGCTCACAGCAAAAACCTCAGGGCGTTGACTCATCCGTGTAGCGCGATGTCCTCGGTGACACGGCGCCGCTTCCTTTGTCTAACGGACAGGCACTCATCACCGACGGTGCGCACACAAATAAGACGAGGCAGCTGGGAAATGACTGGGGATGATTCATGTCAGTTTGGGTGAAACCGTGAAGAGCCAGATCGGCTCAGATAAAAAAGAAAAACGCGCTCAGCAAATCACAACTGCAGCGTGAGACGTTGCACATTAGTGGAAAACGCTTTAGTTTATTGGCCTATTTCTCTCGCGGCCACTTGTGTCTATACGCAGAATAAATACAGGTACAACGCGACGTTCGCATCTGAGCACAGAAGAAGAGTTTCACACGATTCAGGTGTGTGGATCAAAACGAGGCGAGGCTTCGACGAAAGCAGCGTCCCATGACTTCTTTATGTCGTGCACGAGAATGAATAGAAAAAAAAGACACCGGTCAGAAAGTGCACGTGGTGATCGCGTCTCTTTGGAGTCGCACACGTCCCACCAGTCTCAGTGCTGCAGAAGGTGATGGAGCGGGTCATCTCCACGTCACAGGTGCAAAAAGCTTCATTCGCGCAGGTCCAGGTCAATTTCACTGCAACAGAGTCCAATGACGTCACCTCACGTGACTTGAAGGAACAGGCCGCCGTACGTTCAGCCTCTTTAACAAGCGGCAACGCTGCTGGTGCTACATCCAATAATTGTTCCTGTGAGTTAAATACTGAGCTGAGCATGAGAAGAAGCTGGTCATTAGTTAAAAAGCCTTGTTTGATCTGCAGCACCGGTTTCACAGCTCCACAATTACTACAAGGACGAGGCAGAGTATTTGAATGAAGGATCATTTCACGTGATATGAGACACACACTGCACAGACAGATGGAGTACAGATTGA
The DNA here is from genome assembly GCF_900634795.4 of Betta splendens. Lineage (NCBI taxonomy): Eukaryota > Metazoa > Chordata > Actinopteri > Anabantiformes > Osphronemidae > Betta > Betta splendens. Next base: position 9,639,565 of record NC_040899.1, on the reverse strand, counting down.
CATTTTCCATAAACCTGTTATGAAAAGGTCTCTTTTGTGCATTGTTATTCTTATGCTTTATATTTTTTAACTTGTTCTTGCTGCTGTGAATAACCAGACACATTACAGACACATTGTGACTTTTCCCTCTTAAAACAGAAACACGTTGAAGCTACAATTAGCCGCACTGAAAGCTGCTTGCCTTAATATTAGCTGTGGGCCTATTTAAACAGCGACGCAAATCAATAGCATGCTTCCAGTGTGTGCAGAGACATCTGAGAAAACAAAACACACTTTTTCACATTCACAAATCATTCAAACGTCAGAGAGCAGCTCTTCTTAGGAAGTGAAAGCTTTATGTGTGCAAAACGTATAGTAGCGGCTGGTAACTGTACTTCTCTCTATACTAAGGACGAACCGTCACAGCGCCAGACGTCCCAGGGGCCGTTACAGTCAACAGATGCTTCCAAACCACAGATCTTCTGAGGTGCGTGTGTGTGTGTGTGTGTGTGTGTGTGTGTGTGCGTGCGTGCGTGTGTGTGTCCGACTAGAGGAAGACAACCTGCAGGACGCCATCATCCACTAGTTGGGTTTTCAGTTCCGTGTGTCGACCTTCCCACAGGTCACTCATTCACCTGTGTGATTGTCGGTTTGCTACGGGTTATGGCACAACAGTATCACAATGTGCAACTTCAAGCTTCGGGCACTTAAATGTGTGAGGTAGCAAATAAATTACATGTATATACAATAAACACGCTCTCCTTTTATATGGCTCGTCCTGTGACGGCTACAGCTGGCGCCTGATCCGAGGGCGGGGCCTGAGCGGTCTGTTCTCCCCCAACGGGTCCGGTTCTCCCCCGCCGGGTCCGTCCACGTCGGCCTCGTCGCACCGATGCCTGCACAGATGCTCGTCTCCGGGGGCGCCGCGTCCGCCTAGTCCTTGACGTCCCTGACGACGGGCAGCTGCGAGGCCGTCTTCTTGACGCGCAGGGCGGTGAGCCGCGCGGCGGGGTTGGCGTACCAGCACTCGCGCATCAGCTTGCCCATCACGCGCATCGCCTGGAGACAACAACGCACATCCAGGCGGTAATGAATAGGTAGAAAGTCGTGGATCGATCACAAAGGGGTGACGCGATCGACCGTGATATTAAGCTGCGATCCACCGTGGGTTCTGATTTTAGTGTTAGTGGGAATTATAAACCACTTGCTTGTTCAGTCTTCAAAGAAACACATTATCTGATGGCACACTTCAAAACGATTTCTATCTACATTTCACTCGTCCTGTTTCGGATTACTTTCAAATCAGTTCCACGTCGTGTTTCGCTGAGTTCAGCACAAACCGAGCGTGTTACATCTCGCACGCGGCCTATAGCTAACTATACACGACGGCAGCCTCAGGGCTCCTTCTTTGGCTCTTGTGGTCTTTCTAACAAGGTCTCGTCTGCAGTCCGTCAGCAGAAACGGTCGCGTGTGAAGCTGCGTTCTCACCTCAGAGCTCTGCCACTGGTTGGGGACGCTGGGTCTGAGTTTCTGATCGCACACCACCTTCCTCATGTCCTCGACGGACGGATCTGAAGGCACCAGATCGTAGTAAGGCAGCTGGAAATCTTCATGAAGTCCTGTGAAGGAGGGTTTGATTATGACCGGGTCCAGGACGCAAGAATGGTGGAATTCTTGTCATTTCAGCACAGCTTTGCTGACGATTTGTCCATTGAATATTTCTATGAATGACCTCATATGTGTCGCTAATGTACTAACGTACCCCTAACAGAGCATCTTCGGGCCAGTTCCCAGAACACCAGGCCCAGCGAGTAGATATCCGCCCGCTTGAATGACTCAAAGCTATTCATATTGATTGTCTCATCCAGGATCTCTGGAGCCATGTACCTGCAGAGGACAAAATGATTAAGGACTAATTTAGGAAATAAAAAGAGTTTCCTTAATCTTTTTTTCTTGTGCGCGTGTGTGTGAGGGGGCGGAATTGCAAACTACAGACGAAAACAAGCTAAATGTGAACATAAACGACAAGAACATTCATGCACAAAATGTTGTTTTTTAAATCTTTTTATATGGAAAGATTCTGAGAGCGCCTGCAATGCCTCCATTCGTCCACTAGGGGTCAGCAAAGAACTAGAACATGTGAGTCAACGCCTTCTCGTTCATAAATTACATCATTCACCATGTTGCCCAGTCTTGTGCTCAGCCTTTGTTTTACTCTTTTGCTTTCTTATGTTGAATACAGTGAGTTTCAGAATGTTTATAGTTCTTCCATTATCATTAACACAAACAGTAATAGGAAAACATAAACAAACGAAATTAAAGCAAAAATGTGAGAACTCTGGAAAACACAACATACTTTTTCCATTGTGTGAGTGTGCGAGTGTGTGTCCAACCTCTTGGTTCCCACCCTGTGGTTGGATGGTATGTCTACGGTGTTGGTGGTGGAGTCGTGTTTCACAGCCAAACCCAGATCTGCAATGACCGCTGTGCCGTTCTTCTTCACCAGGATGTTTTTAGACTTTAGGTCCCTGTGAGCGATAGCAGGCTTCCCTGGGAGACGACAGCAGACACAGCGTTTCACAGACTGGTTCAGAGGTGGGGGGTGCAGCAGGACGTGGACCAGTGTTTTATAGATGCTGTATTTACCCTGCGTGCCAATGATTTCCATGTGGAGATGTGCCAGGCCGCTGGCTATGGACAAGGCCAGGACGACCATGCCCTCCACTGACACCGTGTACCTGTTGAGGTAATCGTACAGGGAGCCGTGCTCATGGTACTCGGACACCAGCCAGAGCTGAGTCCACGAGCCGTTATCTGCAGCACACAGCAAACGAGACGGTCAAGATGAGGCGTTAGAGCTGAACGATGAAAGGCTCATTAGGAGGTTAAAGCACCTTTGTTGTCGGCGGCGATGAACCCCAGGATGTTGTCATGCCTCAGCATGATGGTCTGGTAAATCTCCGCCTCGCGGAACCAGGACCTCTCGTCCCTGGAGGAGAATATCTTCACCGCCACGTCCTCTCCTCGCCACTTGCCCCTCCACACCTCGCCGAATCGCCCCTTCCCAATGGTCTCCTGCAGGACGATGGTCCGAGCGATGGTTCTCTGGACCAGCAGCGGGAGGCCTGCGGAGGGCGAGACCATGTGTGTGAGGTCCAATCAATCAATCAATCAATCAATCAATCAATCAATCCATCCATCCATCCATCCATCCATCCATCCATCCATCCATCCATCCATCCATCCATCCATCCATCCATCCATCCATCCATCCATCCATCCATCCATCCATCCATCCATCAATCAATCAATCAATCAATCAATCAATCAATCAATCAATCAATCAATCAATCCATCCATCCATCCATCCATCCATCCATTCATCCATCCATCCATCCATCCATCCATCCATCCATCCATCCATCCATCCAGCAGAACACGTGCTCCCTCACCTGAGCCGGAGCCTGAGGTGCTCATGTCGTAGATCAGATCTTTGAGACACTTGTCGGGCGACATGAGCACCTGGTCATCCAGGGGCTCCTCGGGGTCCTGCTTGCAGGCCCGGGCGTAGGCGCAGCGGTGGCCCTGCACCAGCAGGACGCCGGCCAGGACGCCCACGCACAGCAGGCAGGACGGCACCAGGATCAGCAGGGCGAGCTGCAGCCGGCTCCAGCCGGGCTCCTCGGGGCTCACTGGCAACGCAGCAGCGGGAGTCGGGTTAGTGGGCCGCGGAATCACACAGGGAGGAACACAGGAACTGCAGTTCTGTTCTCACTAAGCTTCCAGTGACCGTTTGCGCCCTCTAGTGGACGTTACTTATAGTATTATAGCTGTACGGGCCAAAAAAACAACCTCTCAGTACATTACAGCTGATGTGACACTATGCTGACTAGTCTGTAGCACTACTTGTCTCAAGTCATGACATAATGACGTAATCATAATCACTCAATACGTGACACAGACTGAACAAATCCTAACAGGTTCTGATCCACAGCGGGTGAACTGACAGAACCTGTAAAAAACATCCCCGACCTTCACTCCGTGTGTGGGTGGACAAGGGAAAATCTCAACCCAAACAAAAATAGCACGGTGGGCAGGAGCTAATGCTCTAATACTGTAATGCTGCGTGAACGCAGTCATCGCCTTATTGAATCCTACGCGGATGTGCCACGATTCGCACCCAGGCTGAAGCACAGTCACGGAGCAGGAATTGCAAAAGCCGAACCAAATGAAGGGTTGCGTTCGGCCACAGGTCCTCACCTCAGACGTGCAACATCTGCAGATGGCGACACCGCGTGCTGAACCGCGCCACACTTTCTTAAGACATCTTTGACCTTTTGCCTAAATCCATCCTGCGTTGTGTCCAACTGCAGACGTGATGCAAACCGAGGCCTCGCTCTCCTCTGGCCCAGTCCCCACAGAACTTCTACCAGTAATCTGGAGCGGGCCTGCATCGGTAGTTGTTTAAATTCAGCCAGATTTGCATCCAAGGAGGTTCTATTGCATCTTTTAGCACCTTTTATCTCATTGTTTGGGTTTCACACCCTGCACCTCCACTGATTGGACTCATCTTTTTGTACATTATGTACAGTATACAGGTGAGAGCGATCCTCCTCCGCCGCCCAGCGCACACACTCAACTGGCAGCAGGACTCCACGCCTGACTAAGTATTTATTTATAAGTCGAGGGAGGGAGGGGGAGGATCGCCAACGCCGTCATAGCCTCTGCCAGATTTGTTATGTCACAGGATCTAGTCGGATCAGCCTGCACCTCGTCTCGCCGGTGCTAGAATGAGTGGGAAATCCCACACTGACTGGACCGGCGCTGGTGCCGACGCGAACCCGCCTCCCGGCGGGGGGGGTGGGGGGGGCCCACCTGGGTGCAGGCGCAGGGTCTCGTTGTTGCAGAAGTCGGTGAAGCAGCAGCTCCTCTTGGACACGTTCCGGGAGCTGTAGCAGAACACCTGGCCCTTCATCTCGGCCGGCGACAGGCAGGACCGGTCCGTCTCCTCCTTCCCGTCCACCAGCATCACCGAGTTCCAGCAGGCGCCGTCGGCCGCCGTCTCGCAGGTGCGGTTGGCGCACAGCTGGCACGCGCACCTCAGGCCTGAAACACAGCAGCGGGTCAAGGTGCGGCGGGTGTCGGGGAGGGGGGGGGGGGGGGGGGGGGGGCGCTGTGGGCCACAGATTGGGCCCAGGGGGGGTTCTTTGGCTCCTCGGCAGCGGGACGCGGCCGTTACGCAAGACGGGCCGTGCTCCGAAACGACTGGAGGTGGAGGAACCGGTGTAATGCCTCTTATTTTAACACCCAGATAATCCTGTGTTCTACTTAGGGCCGCTGTCATGCTTTGTTTGATAAGAGCGTGAGTCATTAATAAACCAGGCAGACGTGCAGGTACACAAAGGCCACTTCCACCACAGACTCACAACTCAAACCCAAAACACGCCTTAAAAAAAGGCCGGTTGATGCAGAAATCCAAAACATTCAGACCTTGTTAAGTCACCGTTGAACAGATTCAAGAAGCTTCAAAATCCCCATTTCAGTCCAAGGTAAAGAAAACTAAAGGAATGTTTTACTGTGAACGTGCCTCATGTTTGTGAACTGCAAACAATATTTAAGAGGGAACAAAGCTCAAGCGCTGCAGCTTCATTGATCGTGACAGAACTTAATCAGTTACTTGTTGTGTGTTTTTCATAGAAACCTGTATCTGTACAGTGACAAACAATCACGGCTCAGCTCTTTCTGATCCTCCACGGAGGCCCGTCCATATTTTCTATTGGTTTTGTGTTGTCAAGATCCCTCGGCTGATGTCCTTGTGAGTTGGGCCTGTCTTAAAAATACCATTTTTGTATTAGAAATGCCAAGTAAATATTATCCAGCGATTCAATCGGGCACAGATATATTAATAAAGGGACCAAAGCGCTGACTAGCCCTGATCTGTGTGAAGCCGTGCGAGGTCGAAAGCAGGGTCATTCTGACCACCTGAGGTCTGGAAGTGACGCAATCTGACATATACTGAGCAAACACTGCAAACAAGCATCTTCTCCAGATGTTTGACAAAGAACCAACCACTGTGCAACTGGGATTTGTGTATCATATACAACGTATCAACTTGGCTCCCTCACATGTTTGGTCCAGACCTTCCAGCCTCAATCGAGGGATTAAAAAAAACCCTTGATCTGACCGATCGGACGTTCCCACCGTTCACAGACGCACTTCCACCGCGGCTGCAGCGCCAGCGGGCGACTGACCCGCAGCGTCCCCGTTACATGTGACCTCATATTGACCGTGAAGTCAAAGGTTCGTTATCTCTGCACGGTTTGACACACGGAACGAGCCACAACAAACAGAACAGGCGGAGCAACGACAAGCAGAGATCGATAAAAGTTAAGACAAAGTCTTACGCTGTTCGACTATGGAGATCGACTGTAAGCTGCAGCAGCAGAAGTGCACGGCTGAATATTTCATATTTCATGAGTCATCACTTCAGTTTCTAAGTCAATGCTCTTAAACTTAAAAGTACAGGCAACTCAAATGCGTCACTGATAATAATGCGTCCATCACAACTGAACTCTGTCCCAGAGATGCTCCGTGAAGTGGACGTGAACCCTTTGTTCTGAGATAATGGCCGTGGAGCGAAGGACCGACGAACAAAGACGCCGTGATTGTTCCGCGACGGCGCAGCTGGAGGAGAGTTTGCAGAGGTGCCGCGCAGCCTCCGTTCGTATCGTGCCGTGAACGCACGGTAGTGATGAAGTAGTGAAGTAGTAACAGCACTTTACACTGATGAGACGCTTGTCTCCCTCCGAAACCACTCTCAGCTTCAATAAAAGAACACGTGAGAAAAACACTCTGCTCATTAGAGAGACTTTGTCTACATTTATATTTAACTCTAGACAATAAAAGAAAGGCAATTACGCGTGGTTCTGTCTCCGCGGGGTGTAAACGTCCGTTACCTCACCTGCTCGCCTCGTGTTTGGTCTGGACCCAAAGCAGCCGAGCCCATGGCTGTCTGGACCTTTATTAGGCGGACGAGCCTTCAGTCACGCCGTTCTCCAGGAGACACGGCGTGAATGCACTCCGAGCGGTGTGTGGAGACTGAGCAACAGGTGGAAATTATAAGACACAGCTCCCAATGACATAGACGCATCACCGGCCTTCATAAAGTATGCAGGAGATGTCAGAAAAGGGATGAAATGTGGAAATAAAAGCTTCTTATATAGTATCATACAGTCAAGACAAGCCCAACAACAACTACTGGTCATCCTCAAGCTGAAAATGCAGAAAAAGCTTGTCCACAGGTAAATCTAGAGTTGACAACAAACACCACTATCCTTAAACCACAGGTCCGTTATATCTGCCTGTCATTCATAGATCCACTGTTCTAAAATAATACCCATTTAAACTCTACTGTCCTGTAGACGAGCCAACATGTTGCGTGACTGATCTCAGCCAAGTAGTAAACAATACTAATAAGGTATTTTATCCTATTTTTAAGTTTATTAATTGAGCTTTTGTTAAATCCGCACTTAAACAACCGAATAAACTGTTTATGTAATTTCTTCCACGCTGAATCTAACGGTTTTGACAAGCGCAGCCCTAACAGCGCTGGCCGCTGACTTCCGTTAAGCCCGTAGCACCGTCGGCCGCCGTACCTGCAGTCAGCTGGGCGACGCACAGGACGATCAGCGCCGCCTGGACGCTCCGCTGCCCGGGACGAGCCATGGCCAGAGCCGCGTCCGCTCCCTGTCGCCGCCGACGCACCTCGTTCACGCGGCTACGCCACGGGCGGGCGCGACGTCGCGCGCATCGCGGCGGAGTTCCGACGTGCCACGCACAGCGCCCACGGACACGGACGCGGTCACGGAGCGAAGGGGGAAAAGTGCGAAAACGCGGCGAGAGCGTCGCTCCGCCTCCGTCGACGGGAGCGTAAGAGGATTAGCGCCGCGGACCTCTGATGAAGACATGTGAATGGGAGTCTGAGCGGAGCGCGTCTTGCGCATTCATTTAACCGCTGCGCGTCCGGCGCCGCCTCCGCCTCCTCTCTGTCCACTGAGGCGTCAGCGCTCGCTCATTTACAGCGAACCACGTGGGATTCCTCACGTTACGCTACGTAGTTTATTGTAATACTATTTGATGGATGCTCTGACTCGAATAAATAGTCTGCGGCCAAAGAGCTCACGGTGGATTAAACGCCGCCCTTGTGAAAGCACCGGGTTTGGACTATGTACCTGTGAAAAACCCACGTTCTCTCCGAGCATAAAAGTTGGCTGCACGCGCACCTGCACACAGGACGTTATTTACAGCAGGCCATAAGTGACCGAGTGGCTGTTCCTGCTCCATAGCAACGTCAGGTGCCAGCGTGGCCATGCAGAGAGGGTGCAGGGGTGAGCGTAATCCCAAGGGCTGCAGGGGGAAAACACAGGGCCCGAGAGGAACATTCACAGCTCCAGCCACAGGCTCAGGGGCAATAGTCAGTCTCAGTCAGCGGCCGGGAGGCGAGACGTCTGCTTTTGACCTTTCCCCGAGTTCTTTCATACGTGTTTGTCACACCAGTGGAGATGCTGAGCGCTTTACAGTGCAGAAATAGAAAAACAACAACAACAGTTTACAAATAGCAAAACTACTACTCAGGGTGTTCCTGGAGTCCTAAAAAAGTTCCATTCAGCTGCAGCAGTGACCGGGGTCAACTTAACAGAAGGGTTTGAAATTATAGATGGTATAGACGGATATATCCATCCATCCATCATCTAAACCACTCATCCTCTTAGAGGTTGCTGGAGCTGATACCAGGTCATGGGGCGGAGGAAGAGGAAACTGAAAGTTCTGCTGCAACGGTGGCTTTTGACACATGGCCCTGTTCTTTATCTCAGATAAGTAGGTTCACATACTAATGTTTGGCAAATTAGCATCAAAAACAGAATGTTTAATTGTGTTGATGGAAAAAAACTCCACGGATCAAGACAAATGAGACAGATAAAATACACTTTCTATTTAATTAATAGAAATCACTAAGTAATATAAAATGTTAAAGAAATAAAAAAAAAAATGCTGAAGTTTGACTTCATTTACTGAACAACGCACGCTTTAAGACAGGATATAGGCTTTACAGGCATACTTACAGGCCTCTGGAGGAACAGAGTTCAGCGTCAGATCCTTTATTTGTTCTTTTAGTATTCGTGTGAAGCTGAAGAAACGAAACATGGAACAGCTACATAATTCATTGGTGATGTACAACATGTCTGTGTTAGAGGACCGTCCGCTGGACGACGTCTCAGGAAAAGGAACAATGCCACTGACACACCAGTACAACAAAAAACGTACAGGATCGGTAACAGCACTGTAAACAGAGGCGCATTACACAAAGTAGAACACAACTGCGCTCAGTGTGACCACTTGAAGAACGAACGCTGAGTCGGCAAGTTCCACTGGCGAACTGGCCTTTTTTTCTACGATCTCGCTGTAACTGAAATAAACAAAGTAGAACAAATAATAAGATAAAGTGAACTGGCTAATATGTCCAGACATATTTAAAATTAAAATAATAATTAAAAAAAAAACATTGTTGAACTAATTCTGCTGTTCCAATGCCCAGGTAACAGTTTCTTCCTTGAAGAACATTTCTAACAGTGTTATAAGTTACGTAGATATTTTCCTATTTCCAGACTTCTGGCCGCCTTGGAAATGCCACGTTAGCCATCTTTGGATGCCAAAATGTGTCCCACCAAGTGTGTTTGAAATAAATATAGGACCATGCCGCTATAAGGGCACTGGACCCATCCCAGTCTTTCGCCGTGCGACGCTTCTCCGCGTTGGTCCACCGTCCGCGAGGCTCAAATGTCTGTTTTGATTTTGTCCAGAGAGTTGTCGATCTTTGTGAGAGTCTTTTTGATGCGCAGCGCTGTTAATCGGGCGGATGGATTCTGGTACCAGCACTCTTTCATGAGCTTCGCCATCGACGTTAAGGTCTGAAAGTCAATCAGAGGAATCGGATTAGTTGTTTGACTCCATGTCAGAGGAGACAAATACTAAAAGCTACAGTCTGCATCTTTGTCTATAACCATGAATACGGATGGAAGGAAGAAGTGATTGGATTTTTAAACTTCACGCTGGCACTAGTTTCACTTCCAAAACTGCACATGCTGCGGCTGTGATGAGGGTCGGAACGGTACTTGCCGGGTCTGAGAACCATCTGTTTGGGATGTTGGGCCTCTGCTGATCCACGCACACAACCTTCTTCATGTCCTCGAAGCTGGGATCACTTGGGACCACGTCATGAAAAGGGGGTTTGTAGTCTTCTACAATGCCTGAACGCAAAGCAGAGGAAACGCGACCAATCATCATCAAGTTCACCCGAACAGACGAATTAAGGTGATCGGAGATTGCGACGACTTGTTGCAACATGGACGTTTTGTTCTTAAACCACTTTTAATGCAGCTCTGGGACAGAACAGAAATGTGAGGTTACTGTGTCGAGGGTAAGTCAAGTGCTGCTGAAAGCCCAGTTCCTTGCACAACGCAAACAACCTGTTTTTATCAATAGCAGAGAAGACTAGATCTAATCAACAACCCTGTTTCGGCTCTCGTTCACACTGACCGTTGCTGACCGTCCTCCTGGCGATCTCCCACAGCACCAGGCCCAACGCCCAGATGTCCACTCGCTTGTAGGACTCAAAGCAGTCCACCTGGATGGAGTCATCCAGCACCTCCGGGGCCATGTAGCGCTTGGTGCCCACCTTGGGGTTGTTCCCCACATCTAGCTCGTTGGTGTCCTGGAAATGCATGACTGCCAGACCTGCGAGAAAAGCAAACGTAAGGAACCTTTAAAGGGACCTGCTGCATAGGAAGATATTCAACGTTTGACATTAAACATTAAAATCATTTGGCCTAAAGAAGGTTATCAATCAACACACCACTCTGAGTGGATCAACACTTTAAGTTTCCCCGTCTCAACCATCTAAAGGTGAGGTGAAAACCCTGGGCTTTGTAAACAAGCCCCTCCTCATCCTCATCAGGATGTCGTTCCGACATGAAAACAACTCTCATACGAGACAAACAACTTTGTCCGGACAGAGAAATGCGTCATCGGGTCGCCAAATGTATCGCAGCGAGCTCGTAAACATGTCAGGCCTGTCGCCAGGTCGCGGAACCGGAATTAGACGTTATTCGAGTATCTGCGGATAGAACATTGGTGTATTAGGTGAAGTGGTCCGAGTTCCTGCTAATGTATTTTTTGTTAGTCGCACGGTGGTGTTTTCAGCAGAGGCCGTTCCTCCTAAATTAACAAATAAGGCCGATGGAAAAGCTACACGCTGGGCAATAATGCGGCAGATGTGTTTCTTATGCAACGTCATGGTCGATGACACAGCATCTGAGGAGGCTTTAGGTTGTTTAATATCATTTTAAGCTTTTCAGCATTTAATTAAAAACTACATATCATTTACAACATCATGTGCTTCAAACTTCCCCAAATGTGCAAATGTGCAATTTATACATATCTCAAAAGCTACAGTTACTGTTCTAACTTTTTTATCATGGCTGTGTGTTCGTATACCCACCCAGGTCAGCGATGCAGCACTGTCCGTTCTTTTTAACCAGTATATTTTTGCTCTTGAGGTCTCTGTGGGAGATGGCCGGCTTGCCCTGTGTGCCAAAGATCTCGACGTGGAGATGCGCCAGTCCGCTGGCGATGGAGAGCGCCATGCGGAGGCAGCCGGACGCGTCCAGGGTGCTGAGCTGCAGGTAGTCGTAAAGGGAGCCCATCTCGTGGTAGTGAGTGATCAGCCACAGCTGAGTACTGGAGTTCCTCGAGGTCATGTCTGACGCTATGAAGCCTTCAGGGGGAGAAATAGATCCATATGTTATAATTAGAACACATATACAACATATTAGAACAGCAACACTGAACGAGCTGCATTAAAAAAATTAAATCACATTTATAGCTTAGGAATCAATTACTGTAGAATCATTATTTAGTTTAATGCAATCCAGTTCTGCACATGGCACCACAGGCACTACATCTCATAACTCCTCCCTCTTTTGTCAGTGGGCGGAGTTTTAAGGTGTATACCACCAATTTATTCAATAATCTTTATTATTCTTATTAAGGTATGTGGAACTTTCGAAGTTGAGCTCTCTGCTCTTTTTGAGCTCAATGCTACATACCGAGGATGTTCTCGTGTCTCAGCAGCACCGTGTTGTAGATTTCAGTTTCTCTGAACCAGGACTTCTCGTCCCTGGAGGAGAAGATTTTGACGGCGACGCTCTCCCCCTGCCACTGACCCCTCCACACCTCGCCGTAGCGGCCCTTACCTGACAAACACATGAACACAGTGTTAAAAGCGGCACCTTTTTCAACCTTAAGTGTCCCCATAAAAGCTCAGTGGCGTTTTTATTTCCATCTCTCTCTGCTGCCTCCTAGTGGCAGCGGATTCATGCAGCAGAGTGTGAGAAGCAACAACGGTTGTAACAGTTGAGAACGTGCTAAACAAAACGTTAACCTTCGACACAGATAACTACAGTACAGTTTGTACGAAAATATGTTTGCTGTTGCTAATATTTCCTGACACTTAACATACTACAACCAAGCTCAAAAATGAAATTTGTGCAATTCTGCCTCTGTGGATTTCATTGCTGGAACTATTGCACACTCTTCCTGGATTCGTTTCAGAAAAGCCTCGCTGCTGTCGCACATTTTGCAACACACACATTAATCAGATGAAAGTTGTGTTATTAAAACGAACTGGCTCATCGGTATCTGAATGGTGGAGAGGAAACCTGCCCGTGGTACGAAATATCTGCCCGGACACAAAATATATGTGAACCTTCACACACACAACGCTGGAGTTTTCTTGTGTCGGCACCGTGAGGGTGAGTTGTGGAATAAGTGAGCGTTGTATGAAAACAGCCTTCACCAGGACACTTACCCACGCACTCGTTAAGTGTTATCTGTCGAGCGACGGTCCGCTGAACAAGGAAGGGCAGCCCTGAGCCACTGCCTGACGTGCAGGAATGATCCAGAAGATCCTGAAAAAGAGAAGCACACAGACGATGAGTCGAGGGCTTATTTGTATTTGATCGTGCGCTTGCTGAATGAAAACCTCCCCACAGGAGGCCTGCGTCTTTAGCCTTAGAAAAAAAGATGATGAAATCAAGAATATGTGGGAGTCAAATGGAGACTAATACAAGCAGGCTGCCTTTGATGTGGCACCCACATGGGATGGAGGGGTGTAAGCTGTGTGTATCAGATACTGTGTCTATGTGGGTGTGTGTCAGCGTGGAGGTGCAGGGTTCCCCCTGCTGAGTAAACAACAGAAGTGCCTCCGCCTCTACAGTGACTGGTGTGGGTGCTGAAGATTTTATCTAATCCAAGGGCCAGACTCCAAAACAGGCGCAATGCTGCTAAGCCCTTTATTTTTATCTCCGCTCTAAGACTTGCAGAGCATCGGCGCCGACACAGGAGGGCAGTGCGCGGCAACAGAGTCGGCAGCTGCCGAGCAAAACAAATGACTAAACTGGGGGAAGAGGACCAGTATTGAAAAACAACAGGGAAGAGTGACGGCCTCAGATAAACAGATACATAATGCATTAGCTGCAAGGCGCGGATGCGAGGCGGAGGCCGTAAAATGAACGGCGAGCGGGTCTGAGCAGAGTTCTAATCCGTCTTTGTGGCAGAGGGGATTGTTTTTGGGAGGGCGCATCCAGGACAGGCCGTTAAGCAGCAGAACGCAATCACAGCGGCGGAGCGACATTATAATCAGGCACGGCGAGCGGGCAGCGGGCTGCGAGGGGACGAGTCGGATCTGCTTCTCACAGCCACACCGGTGCCTCTAATAACCTCTCTCACGACTCTGCCAAGCATTTTTTAATTATGCTGAAACTGAAATTCTGCAGCTCAGCATTGGGGCCTCTTCGGTGCCAAGAGTATTGATGAAAATTGCTTGAGAGAGAGCCAAAATCAGCCATTTTCCTCTCTGACACACACACGCGGATTCATAACATGTGCAAATGATCAAACATTAACGGTTTGGATTCGGAAGAATACAAAAAAAGTGAGTTTTATACAGACAGAGAGAAAACTCTTCTCACAGCAGAAGAGAGGCTACGAGCAGCTTTTGGCTGAACTTAATTACACAGAGCGTGGAGCCGCTGAATGTGCTGGGTTGTCTTTCAAACGCTAACCACAGGACTCCACCTAAAGTCTGGATTAGTTTAGCAGGCCTCGGAGCACAGCCCACTCGCCAGCGAGGGAGACATTCCTCCAACAGACTGGAAAAATAACCCAGAGGATGCAAAACAACTTTCAAAGTTTGAGGATTTCTTGAAAATTCCAGCATCAGCGCCGGCCACCCACACGCAGAGTTCATGCATATGCAGCCTCTATGCATCGCTTTAAATGATTTTACATAACAATCACTAAACACTGCTGGAATCGGGCACCTAAAGCACACGAAGTTCAGCAACAGCCTGTTTGAATTAATAATTTATGTAGACAGATCTTCTACAATATATTGAGGCATGAACACGACCAGTGGTCAGACTATAGCCCATCTCTATCAAACATTTACATAGACAAACAAGAGCCCTGTTTATTTATTGATTGAATTCTTTAATGTAATTACATTGATGTGAATGATTGCTTTAACGAACTCTGTAGTTTTCTTTTGTTTGTTTGTTTCTCAACTTAGCAACTTATCAACCTAATTACAATGTTGCTACTCACCGCCAGAGTGCTCTCCCCGACGTTTGACGCGATCAGGCCGTCAATAGTTCCGTACTCGGCGTCCCTCGACGTCAGCCTCTCCATCTGGTTGTGGTGGATGCGTCTGAACACCAGGATGGCAATAGCAGAGATGACCATGATCACGATGATGGGGGCCATAATCACCACAGCCAGAGTGGTCGGGCTGTAGCTCGTCAGTTTATTATCTGCAGTGAGAGAGAAAGATTCAAAGTTCATCAAAGTTTTACAAGAAATACAACATAAATAACAGTATGAACTCAAGCCTGACTTTTGACTGTACAGCTGCTTGAATTAAAACAACTGATGTTAACTTTCAGAAATACAGAAGTGATGGAGTGGGGGTGTATGCTGAACACTCGGCTGCTTGAGCATGCAGACACAGACACAGAGTGAATCTCATCCAGGCAGCCTGAGGAACTGACCACCATTCACACTTCCAAACATTCCAAGGGAAAGAGTGGCCAGCTCTGCCTGCGGCACAGACAATGATCCCCTTTACCCAACCTGAATAATGAACTCTTTATTTCTAACTAACTAGTAACATATTCTAGGTGCTCACTAGACTTGAATCTAACACATAGGAAGGGATGCAATAAATTAGACTATTATTACATGATTATTGTATTTGTACAATAATCAAAAGGAGGTTATCACATTAACCAATTAGGATGGCACTTTTTGTAGTTCAAACATAGCTGATATATATATAACTCTCTCTACGCTGTAGAGAGAAAAGTGAAGCATAAATGGGCACAGTCGTAGCATTAGCTCTGTGTATAGATGTCCGTCCTCCTTAATTTCCAGATGGCTTCACCCTCTGGATTCATGTCAGCCAACCCTGACAGCCGAGAGGACAGGGGGTACCAAGCGGACCGTGACTGAACAAGACTCAAAACCTCCCCTCAGTTGCCCGGCGTCTCCCCAGTTTTGGTTTCACGAGGGGAGGGTGTGTGACAGTTTGATTGAAGGTGGCAAACACGACACACAGTGCAGTTCGTATGAAACAGGATTCCTAAAAAGGACAGGTTAATGCTATGTACCTTTGGCGGGCAGCTCCACGGTGCTATTCATGTTACACAGGCGTCCATAGCAGCACTCAACAATCTGGTCTTTGGACGGAGGGGTCTTACAGGTTAATGTGCTCTGCTCATAGGCCTTAAAGCAGCCTTTCTGGTACACCCGCGAGCCAGTGTTGACCGTCAGCGACGAGAAACACTGGTGGCCCTTGCAGCGGTTGCCTGATGCACATGAGCTGCCCTCGCACACGCACTCGTGCTCCTCTCCGATCAGGGACTTCACCGACTCCTCTGAAAAAGATTCAGGAAAGAAAGGGGGACTTAAAGATGAGATAAGGACGGATTTGTGCATTTTAGGGTTTAAAAGTAGGAAAAAGCTAAATACTAGCGCAATGTTAGGCAGCATAAGGACTAGAGAGATCAGCAGCCAAAAGAAATGTGTGCAATGTGTACAAAGTCACCTCTCCCTGGAGCTTGCACAGTGACGTTCATGTTACACAGATGGCCCTGGCAGCACTTGACAACATGGGCCGATGAAGGTGGCGTGGCACAGGTGGCTCTGCCCTCCTCGTCGTCCCTCAGGCAGCCCTTCTGTTGAACGGCCGCCCCATCAATCATCTTCAGCGAGGAGAAACACTGCTGGCCGGTGCAGCGCTGGTCACGCTCGCACTCGCCGCCCTCACACACACACTCCTGGTCTCTGAGGACCGGCCTGCCAGCAGATAGCTCTACATCCGATGGGAGGAAATAAAAGATTTGGGGGAATCCATTAGAACAAACATCATTAGTAGGCTCATAAATAAAAAGGCACTCACTCACATCAGAGTATGGATTCAAATCTCTCTGTTGGCCTGAAACTAAAGCAGCCACTCGAGCCAGTTTTTAAAATAAACTTAAATCACACATTTATGACACAATTTAAAAACAAGTAATTGAATCAGTGTCTAAGCAACTGTGTGCCCATTTTTTTTCATAGCAACAATGAACATTCACACATGGTAGGTTTCACAAGTAGCTCACCTTCTGCCAGTGGCTTCAAGGAGACGTTCATGTTACACAAATCCCCAGAACAGCACTGAATCAACAGTTCGGGAGTCGGTGGGCTCCCGCAGCTCACGGGTCCTTCTCCGTTACCCATAATGCAACCCTTCTGAACGATCGAAGTCCCGTTCAGTACCGAGAGGGAGGTGAAACACTGCTGGCCATAACACCGGACGCCGCTGCTGCAGGACGATCCCTCACACAAACATTCAGAGGTACTCCCATTGCTATCGCCTACAACAATAAAGATGAAGCAAGGCAGACCACATCAGAATCCATCCTTGAACAGATTAAATGCTGCAGTGGAAGACCAATTATATGAGGTATAAATATTCCCACTGATGTTTTATGGTGTTTATCCTTCTTGGAAGTAACATGTGAGGAAAAATTGTGATTGCCACCGTAAAAAAAAAACCCATTTTCACTGCAGTTGTTTACACACAGACACAGAGGATGAGACAGAGACAGAGAGCGGCGGCAGGTGGAAAATTATAATGTGAGTGTTTGGACTGTGCATGTCTGACACTTGAGAGCGACAGACAGAGGCTGAGAGACTGTATATTAACAGTAACACTGTCGGGGAAATACACAACTCCTCTATGAACATTTCCTTTTGACTGAATTTACTTACGCGCCCCAGTGACAAGCGTGTGACCTGCTGTAATCTGGTTTGTTTTGCCGTAACAAGGTTGATGGCTCGGCGACAGATAGCGGCACATTTAACCAGACCCAGGAATCTCTCCTTGGTCTGATGTGAAATGCTTTTTTAAGTGTGACAGGGATGAGAGGCTGATGCTTACCTTCCAGGCTAGAACAGGGAAGGACCAGGACGATCGAGACCAAAAGGAGCACGCCACTAGCCGTCATTATGGACCTACAAAAGGAAAAAGGAAAGCAAGACATAAATACCAGTGGTCAATGAAGACGTATAGTTGCAGTTTGCACCCATAAATAGTGAGCTTTTTTATAGATGCTTGTAAATTCCTTCAGTATTTTTGCAAATCATCTTTTAAGGGACAACAACAGTGGGACAAAGGACTAAAGCTGCCAGACCGTTAACAACAGGATTTACTGTTGACCCAAGAGTATTAGACAGAGCAATTTTAAAGAGGGAGACCTTTCCTTGTTTTTTCAGAAAAAGAGTCAACACCAAGTTTAAAATGCTCAAGTAAAGTGGGTCTCATGCCTTCCTGTTGTCCTGGCAACAAGGCATTGAGTGGCAAGCAATGGGGAGACTGGTGCTCTCCTATTGGCTGCCTCCGTGCGTGCGCGAGTGTGCCGATGTCCGTGTGTGTGTGTGTTGGAGGCACGGATGTGTGTGGTGGTGGGGAAGGAGCAGACAGACGTGAAAGGAGGAGGAGGAGGAGGAGGAGGAGGAGAGGAGCACAGCAGGGAGAAGAAGTGTGGGTGCCCAAATACTGTCGTTCACAGACCTGGAGTCGGGCTAATCCTCCAACGTCCACATGCGCCACGCAGCTCTGTTTGTTTGCTCCCGTCGCCAACAGCCTTTTCAAGAAACACCAGTTTAACTCCCACTGCAACTCCAGGGGAGAGGAATCCCTCCAGACTACCCACTTTGTAAAGATAATATGTGAGTTCTGTGGAGAAACCGTGGCCTGGAGCGTGCCCTGTTTACGCCATGCTAAGCACCGGGAGCCGTTATCTTGGCAGCATGTGTGTGTGCGCCTGAATGCATATGTGCCACAGATAAATACCCCAGCCTCCCCCCGCCCCGCAAGCCTTTGTGCCCGTCTCCCCGACATAAATGATTAAGCACATAATGTTAGCATTAGCCCAACGGCGGCATCTGTACGGGCCGCTCACACACCGACCACATGCTGCTCCTTTAATCAGAGCACAAAACAGAGGCTGCCACACGGAGATAATCAGAAGCCATGTCTGCTCCCCTCGGTCCAGGAGAGGGGGAGCGGGCGGCGGCGGGGGCGCGGAGCAGGCACGAGGCGGTAAGAGAGGTGTCGCCCGGGGGGCAACTGGGGGACAGTGGGTCAGAGAAGGGCAGAGAATGAGACGCGAGGGCCAGAACGGGCTGCGGCGCCGGCGTGGGCTGGGCCACAGCGAGAAGTAGGACAAGGAGGTGTCTGGTGTCAACACCCAGGGGCGCAGTGGGAAGAAGGGCACCATGCTGGCAGGGGACGGTCGACTGGGCCGCGGTGACGCCAGGGCGCCGGAGGAAACGGGACAGAGAGATAAGTAGGAGAGCCCGGGACAATGGGCCGAAAGCCCGAAAAAAACGGAACGTCTGACGGCTTATCTCGCTGCGGACTCGTATATCATCCATGTAAAAAGACAAGAACCAGCACGATCTCCTGACTCACACCCCAGTGGCAGATCAATAACTCACCGCAATTAACTAAGTAGAGCGTGTCATGAGGCAGCGCTTAATGGCTGCAGTTGGTGTAGACAAATGATTTGCTGCATTTTGTTTACATTTGCCGGTGGAAGACCCTCAACGGGGCGCTCAAATTATCTCCACGTCAATTCATCACTCCCACGCAGACGCTTTGTCTTAAAGGGAGCTAGCGAAGGACCCCGAGGCCCAGTTTGACCCGCAGAGGAACGAGGAGGACCACTCCTGATACCGGAGGCCTCCGAAAGGAAGCGGCTGCAGCCACCTCTGAATGCGTGTGAATGTGGGAGTCTGAAACTCTCGAGTTTGAGTAGAGTTGACTCAGCTGACATCCTGCCACGGCTGTGACTTCCTCCCCTCCTTCCATCTCAAGCCCCATCTTCCCTTTTGCTCCCATTCCCCACATCCTCTGATATGGTGCTGTGATGGGAGGCCAGTATGAATACTTCACAGGAATCAAATTTAAAGGCATTGCGGAAAACGTGGCCCAAATGTATTCATTCACTTTATAGTCAGACAGTTAATATTGGTTTGTGAAGTGGGCTTAAATAAAATTCTCCTGAAATCCTCCTGCTGTGTTTATGTTTTTTTTAATATTATAAGTCAAGCAACTAAATCCCTTATTTTCTGTGATGCTAACTTGTGAGACAATATTACAACCAAAACCAAAACAAGAAGCCAAGCCTGTGTTTTCATCGCTCATCGTTTCGGCTGTCGGCGACGCACAAAGCTGTTTATTCGAGGTGGTTATTTCATCATTTCGCGGCGTTTTGTATTCAGGTCAGGTTGAAAGGGAAAATGAGAAAACACCACTTTGTCTGATGAGCGCGGAGCATCACTGGAGCTGACGAACGAGGAGGCTCGGAGCCTTGCAGGAGCTGCTGAGTCATCATGCTGGCAACAAGGGAGACGAGAAGTGGAATCTGTGTCTGAGCTGGCAGGCTGGCACAGTTACCATGGCACAAATAGCCTCGCACCGAGGAAACTGCAGCAAAAAAAAAAAAAAAAAAAAAAGTCTCTCTCTCTCTCGAAAGTCTCAGTCAAGCAGGGTGGGGCCTGCTGTCCACGTCCCTGTCCCCGTTCCTGTATCTGACCCAAGCTCAGACAGCCAAAGCACCAGCACGCCATCAGGGACACGCAGATGGTTCACTCCTAGGTGGAAGTGGGTGTAATGCAGACCTGAGGGCAAAAGTCTTCTTCTGTGCAGCAGCCCACATTTACATTCACACTACAGCTCAGCAAATCAACACATTCACTTCGCTGGAATAGCTGCATCTCTGCCCACGGTCAAATACTACACATGGGATGACTAAAACCAAGTTGAAGGAACACACGACCTTTACGGAGAAAACAGCCATGCCACGAGGCGACGCACTCTCACACCTGATTCAAATGGTGTCGTCTCGTGTTTAAAAGAGGCCTAAAGATTCTAATTCACACACGAATTATGATATCTGACGATTAAGCAATTACACGTTGAACCTCCAGCACACCCTCCTAATGTGGGGCAGCTCATTTGGCCAGGGGTCCCCTACGCTGTGGGTTCTGAGCATGCCTCGCCGTGCAGCACGGGTCTAATACTATCTCTGTAGCAAATCTGTGTCGCGCCATATGATCTAAGTTTGGCGGCATGTCAGTTTGTGTGACCAATGCCTGATGGAATGTTGCTGTGATGCAAGATGGACATGATAACAGGCAAAAAAATGCTACCAGGTCACATCCCAACACATAAAAACGTTGTATTACATATATTTTTTTAATTTATAATGTTGAATCCAATTTATTCTCTTGGAACAAAACAACATTGTAGTGGCTGCAGTGTCTTAACTGGGAGCCATGACCTTCTCTGGTGGACAGAAAATGCAGGTCAACCCCTCCTTGATATCCTGTGTCACACACAGGTCGAGTGTGAAAGACGTATGGCTCCGCTGAATGGAAAATGAAGCTCATTACCCTTTGGAAAGACACCTCGCTGGCCAAGGGCCTCATCAAACGGGAGATGAAAGAGGGATTTCTGCTGCCCTCTGGAGCGGTCTGGGACACGGGACGGGAGCCTCCACTCGCCCAGCGCCTCAGCGGCTGCCTGCTTTCACAGTGTGAGGAGCGTAATCAAATGCAAATGACCCCCCGCGTATGTTCAATTCTCAGTCACGTTCCCTGTAGCAGCGGCGACAGAGGCGCTTTTTTTTGTTCCTCGGATGCGGCGCAACCCCCGGCGTTAGCGAGAGGCTAGCGTATTGGGCCTGGATCAAATGCAGTCGGGGACAATTGGCTGTTCTCGCTGACGTGGTCCCGCCCGACGCTGCACCGACAACTCCACCAACACGCTCGACTGAATCCCCACACGCCCAAAAGACTTTACTTGTGCTTTTAAGGCGCTGGTCAAAGCGTGTGAGACACAAAGAATCATGTAACAAGACACTACATCCCCTTCACAATATAAACACATTCAAATGCCTACATAGACTGTGTGTGTGTGTGTCTACTTCCTCGTAGCTGCGTGAACTCTAGTGTGAAGACAATGTTAACTAGTCTTCTATGCAACAGTCACCATAGCAATTACACATCCATTTTCTCACCGCCATCAAAACATCTGAAACGGCCGATTCAAGCACACCCTCCGGCCGTGTTTGCAAACTGAGGAATGCACAAACATTCCCCCTGCAAACAACCGCCTCACAAAGGTTAGCGCTGTGGGGCGATGCCATGCTCAAAGGCACACTTTGATTTGTATCGCCGTACACTCGGGGAAACATTTTCCTCCTCGCGAAACAAGTGAATTAGGCAAACAGACCGAGAAGAGAGAGAAAGCAGGAATTCTGTCGGGTCCTCATTGATTCTGGTTACAGGAGTCCGAGAGCCCTGGCCGTTCGGCGCCTCACGCGCGCTGACCCGACCAATCACCACCACCATGATAATCACTCGGCAAACAGCTTGGGACGCAACAATTAATGTGCATGCGGGAGTCTGCTGTGTGGGACGGATGGGCCGGGCCGTTGCATCCTGCTGCTAACGGGGTCTTTACGGCCGGGGGGGTTCGAGCAAAGACCTCCAAGGAAAAACACCACCGGTTCCCACAGACAATGATAAAAGTCGGGAACGTGAAGTCAAGACGTGAAGCTCCCTCGTTGGAACTGTGACTTGACTTGAAGGGTGACGTCTTATACTAAAAATCTACAAATGTAAAGGTTGACTAAGGGTGGATTTAGCATCATTTATTCATTAAGGACTACATCTATTATATAATCAATGGAACTATGAAGCAGCATTTATTTGTAGCCCTACTTTATTAACTTCCATGTTGATTTCATCCATTAGACTCATTGTGCTGGAATCTGAAATCTAATGAATGGCTAAACCATTTGGCTCCATCATACGCAATGAACTACACTAATTCCAGCAAGCCCGTCAATGTGATAGTAAAGCACTACCACCATAACAGAGCGACTTGAGTTTACAGCCCCATAACCTGGGAGATAAAACATAGATTATTCCTGATTCGCAGACAAAGTGCCCACACAAATTAAGCGCCTGTGTCTGGGACTGGGAGGGAGATCAGAGAAAGGCAGCAACTGAGACAAAGCCATAACAGCTGAGCGATAAGACAAGAGCAGTGAAGCGAGTGAAGGGCTCATAAAATGTGTATTGCAGACTGTCTCCAGTGCAGTCTGGGGTTAGTATGGTGAGAGGAGAGGAGCCAGAAGCACTGCAGCTCCATGTGTACGGGTGTGTGTGCATATGTGCAGACGGTAATGTCTCATCTCCCTCCTCTCTGTCTCCAGCCGTCTTCCTGATTCGAAACGAGGAACAGTGGGAATCAATACGTCTGTGCAGAGCCACCAGAAGACGAGAGCGAGTTCCTGAACGGAACGCGGCCAAACAGGACTGAGGATCTGCCAGGCGTTCTTTTATCTCCCTCCTTTTCCCCTCCAACGTCCCGTGTCGTGCTGAGGCTGCAGCGCCCGCAACACCCAGACAGCTCCTCTCATCGTGATATGTTTGGGCTACATAAGGCTGATGATTATTAAAAGGCTCAAGGATTTTTTTTTCCGACTAAAAATAACACTGCAGACAGAGGGCCTTTTCTGGAAAGCCGGACACGAGCGTGGAGCAGCTCGTCTGAAGCCCGACGTCCAAGCTGATGCCAGGTCTGCAGCGAGTCAAACTTTCTAGTAAGTCAGCAGACACGCAGACACATATGGGCAAAAGCTGCTGCGAGATCAGATGCTGGACTTCCAGCTAAAACCTCCCACCTCTCTATGCTTCAGCTGCTGTGTCCTACCTACCTACCTACCTACCTACCTACACACACACACACACACACACACACACACACACACACACACACACACACACACACACACACACACACACACACACACACACCTTCCTCCCCTTTCTTTAACTCGGGAGCCACCTACACGGTTGAGCGATGAGCCCATGCTCTTGCTCAGACATGAAGCAGTCTATCTTGGTCTCATAACATCAGCTCTGTTGTTAATGACAGACTGTGTAACCTGATTCCAAACACACCACCCAAACCCCAAACACTCTCTCAGGGCTTTTTGGACTCAGCGCCTCTCCCTCTCCTTCCACTTGCATATTGTTCCAACACAAACTGCTCGCTGCTTTTGACAGCCAAATTACTGCACACACAAAAAAGATTGCTGTTGGAGGTTCACCCCCCCCCCCCCCCCTCCAGCAAACCCCCACCTCAATCATGTACTTTATAGCCACCAGAAAGAGCAGCAATGCACTGATATAAAAGTGTTTGGGGAATGTGAAGCTACAGAGTCAGCTAAAATGCTAAAAATGACGTTCTAGTTGTGTTTTGAAAAGATGTTAAAGTAACTCAAAATAAGAAAGCAATGAGATGATTTTGAATAATCTTATCTTAGAAATATTAATTGCAACAGGGAACAAAGCAGCCAAGGTAACGTTATAGTCTCCTTGTTTGCCCAAGGGCACAGAGGTTCACTCTAGTTGTATGTTTATCTACAAAATGTGTGAGGAGCAAACCTCCATTAAACCAAACAGCATTACGGTTATGAACGATGGGACTGAGGATAGGACCAATCCCAGCTGCAGGATGAGCCGGTGCCCATCACCTCAGTGTAATAGAACAGGATTCCCAACATCCCCTGGAGCTGATCCTTATCTCGACCCAGACCAAGTGACGTCTCTCTATCTGACTGCTATCAGCAATACTCCGGGACACGAGGCACTGAGGACACCAGGCGCCCTGGAGAGACTCCACCTCCAAGACGGCTCAGCTTGGGTTACATTCTCCAGATGACCACGCAACCACAGCGCTATTATTCAAAACTTGGCTTCAGTAAATTAAGTTTGTGCTTGGTGTCCGTGCTTTAAATGCTCCCGTGTGCGGCGCTTCACTGGACATGAATGGTCAGGTTGCCAAGCGAAAAACACAGGCCTTTCCCTGAACGCTTCAGACGAGTATGTGGGAATGTAGTTTCGCATCGGATCTGCCACAATGAGTTGATTCCGAGTTTTGGTGCCAGACGTGCCCGTTCACACGCCTTTTACTCAGCACCATTATCTTTGAATGTTTCTCCGCCTGCATTAACACCTTTGTAATGAAGTTTGCACCCTCTCATCAGCGGGCCTACCTGCTTATTTGATTGCCTTTACAATCTTATTACACACCATTTCCTGCTTGCCTTGATTGTTTCGGGGCACGGAGGGACGGGAGCAAACACTTTCGTATAAGGACTGCGTGGGGAATATTGTGAGTGTCAGCGTGTTCAACATCAAACCGCAGCCCATTTTAACCCCCCCACGCGGGGTCTTCACTCGCCGAGGGTCTCCCCCGCCGCAGGTCCGCGATTGTGATGTTAACGTGCTCAGCGTGAGATGATGGGACACACGATCACGCGGGGACGACCCTCCCACAGACGGTTTGAATGACAAAACACGCAACAAAAGTCGCAACTACTTTCTAGGTTGATTTGATCATGAAATTAAAATTAGCCTCCGCTGAACTAGAGGTTATTTGATTTTCAATCGTGTATCCCGGAGGACATCGCTACCTGGCTCTGCTGCCTATAAACAGGCTACCGAGTCCTAACGCGAAAGCGACATTCAGCCGACGCACGTTTATGAGAGGCCGCTTTTTACACACGCCGGCGTTGTGTAGTACGGGCTCATAAAAACAGCAGGATAAGCAAAACGCGTCTAGCTGCGACATCAAAACAGGCCGAGAGTTTCCAGAAGAGAAGCCCAAACGAGAGCAGGGGGGAGCGCGTCACGAAGCCCGTTCAGACAAACAGGCAAAGTTCTCTACACCCGCCGACGTGTCTGTGTCCATAATTACAGTCTGCGTAAAAACAGCCCACCACGCCGACGTGAGTCCACTTACCTTGCGGGTGATTTTCAAAGTGCTTTATGAGGGGTTCGGGTTCGGGCGCAGGTCGAACTATTCTGCCATCTCCCGAGGATTCACCGACAATACCCGACGTGTTTTCCAAAGTCTGCAAAACAGAGCCTGCGTGACGCCAACATTTTCCTCGGCTCCTCGCGCCGTGGGGGAAAAAAGACGTGGCAAGTTCACGTGTCTAAAAATAAAGGTACATTTTCTAGCGTTGTCCCTCCTCACACATTAGCACCGTCTGACTCCAACTCGCACTCCAGTGGCCGCGCTCCGAAGGCAAAACCCCGGACTGGAGGCGGAACTTACTGGCGTCGACCAGCCGGCGGAAAGCTTAGGGGATGGACCCACGCTTCCGGTTAGATTTTTCAAAATAACAAGCAATCGTTTATGATGTCAGCATAAACCTCGATCTTCAAGTGCAAACTAATCATATTGTAAAAGGAGGCACTGAACCCTAAATGCTAATATATCTAATATACATAATTTGCTATAGAAAGAGTTTACAGCTGCACTTAAATTGAACCGTGAGCTGTTCTAAGATAAGCAATACTTACATTTTTTACTGTTACTCTTATGAACATTTTTCTTCACGTTATAACACAAGTCAACTCTAATATTTGCATTGCTTCTGTCCTGCCTCCTTCAAGTATCAGGATTTCTCGAGGAGATGCTGAGATTTTAATGCCCAAAAGCCAGTCGCTGCTTGCCCGAGTTGGTTTTGTTTGGTTTTCTAATGGAAAACAGAGGGGAAGAATCACAAAACCGTTCTGCAGCAGATGAGTGACCAGTAATATGATTCAATCTGTTTTGCACAAAAATAGAAAAGTGAAAGGGCTATTTGAATAGCACGGTAGCTTAAATTGAATAAAATATATTTTCAATAAAAATATAATTTGTAAATTAAAACATTTAAAATATAAAAATATATTTTCAATAAAAATTTATTGATTTGATGAAATAAGTTGAAAGTAAATGACCGGTAATATAATGTAGCGTATAATGTAATACTAACCCAGTAAAGTAAATGTAATGAAGCTGTGCAATAATAATGTTGAAGATATCAACTCTAGTAAGTGTAAGATGAAAACGGTTCATTCTTCACAGAGCCTACAGGAGGGGATGCGTCTGTTGCGCTTTGCAGAGACGTTTCTACACAAACACATTCCATTAACGTAACTAGTTTACGCATTAACCAGCTTTGTATCTGGAAGAAGCGCAGCGTTACCACGGCAACGCCGACCGACGCTCCAAACAGTCAGCGCTATCTACGTACTAGCAAGTTGTTGCTCTGCTGCCGAGATGTCTTCAGAGTGAGTGTAAACGTCGTGCATTTAAGCAGAACTGTGTTCTGTCCGGACACTATTCGATGCCAACACTTACATACTTTGTGTTGCGTTTTAGACACGAAAGACGCATGGCTAGTTACTAGCTAATGCTAACGTTAGCTACCGTACGTCAACTTGACGCAGGTAACGTTTTCTGAAATCGCTGACATTTTGTTTCCACCTTTTCCAGAAATTCTACAATTCTCATGGACAGCGATCTTGAAACTATTTCTGGCAAGTACATGTTCATATTGCTATTATGGAAGTGTGGTTTTGCGCCGTAAACCATTTTGTGGAACAACGCTGGATGCTGCATAGCTGGTATCAGTCGCTTGGGGCACTTTTTGGTTCAGTGGTGACTAATAAAGTAATGAACAAATTCCTATCTCTGTTTTTTAACGTTGCAGGTGTAAAAACGGGGCTTCAAGCAGTAAACGGCCACATCTCCCAAATTCCAGGACTGTCGCCTACCATCAGCACCCTGCCTGAGGAGAGGGGCCGAGGGCGCAGGGCCGGAGTCCTGGAGAGCGACTCTGACTATGTCAAACTTGCAAAACAAGGAGGCCACAAGGGTAAATTTGACCTGCACACGTTCGTCTATCTGCTCAGTGCTGGTTTCCACGTTTACTTACATCTTTTCCATCCAGGGCTTTTGTGGCACGAAGAAACGATGAATTCCAAAGCCAATTCATACAAACCCCCAGAGTGGTTCAGCACTGAATCAGAGGACAGCAACCAGCTGAGGTACAACACTACTGTAGTATTTGTCTGTCTGGAAAGAATGTTCTAGAAACCCTAGAACACAATTTTACATGGTTCAGCTTCTCTTAAAGTTACTTTTAGCAAAACTCTAATAAATACAGTATTACTGTTACTGGGTCGGTTGTTTAGGACCTGTAATAAGCCTAGGTCCAGTCACATACTGTAAAGTAGACCACAGAATGTTGATATAACAATCCACTAGCCCGTTATTCACTATTTACTGTTTTTTTGTTCCAGTTATCATTAGATGAAAGAGTCATTTCATATCCTTCATTGTTTTTTTCTTACGTATCCATAAACAGTGAAAGGAAGAAAAACCCTGGAGCTTTTCAACTGCTAGAACCCCCCTTTGGGACTGATAATATGTCAGCCTGGGAGAGGAATGATATCAGCAGAGGCAAAGAGAAGGTAAACAGATAAATGTCAAAGTCGTTTAAAAGGTAAGAAAGTCCCAGTCACCACAGTTGCACTTCATTTTATACTGTTAAGACAAACTTGAAGGAGAGTGTGTGACACTATAATGTAACATACTTCATTTAGTTGACTTGGGAAGTCTTTAGGGTCTTTTGGACACTTGTTTGAAGAGGTTTCCAAAGTATACGCATCCACAAATATAACTGCAGCACATGGTTGTGTCTTGTTTTCCATTCTGCAGGACAACGATGATTGTCTCCAGATGGAGGCATTGCAGTCACCCGAACAATTTTACCAGTCCAGCAAATTCAAGAGGATGTAAGTTTAAGTGGTCACAAGATGGTGCTGTTGTTGTATTGTACTCAGTGTAAGCTGTTAGCATCAAACCACAGCTTACAGCTTTAGCAAAGCATAAAAATAGAATAGTGTTTATAGAGTTGCTGTCTTTTAATCTGTAATATTAATCAGAGGTAACTTTATTATTATTATTATTTATTATGTAATTTGGTTCTGGAGTCATGAGTACATAACAGGCAGGCATTACTTATACCTGTCAATAATCAATAGATGTTTTGTCCAGGTAAAAAAAAAATCCATTTGAGATTGGTGCCTCTTTAGACGACATGTCTGTACACTGCAGTGACTAAGCATAAACGGTCATGGTCAGGTCAAATCCGAGCATCAGAGTCTAGACAAACGTGGACATTTACCCATGTGTTTGTTTTGGCTCACAGCAGGTCTTTGCTGTGTTTTCTTTGTGCCGCAAACAACCTGTCAAAGACCTCAAATAACATCACACAGAGTGCAGAGTGCAGGCAGATGACAGTAAAGCCTATAGTCCTGCTGTGTGTATAGTTGTGATAGTGTATGTCAATAATGCCACAAATGACAAACAACATCATATTTGTTAAAATGCGTAAAAATCTATGGCTTTGATCTCTGGAGTGCAGTGATCAGGTGTACACATGCAACACAACGAATGATGGACAAATGAGTAACTTGCATATTTATGTCAAGAAAAACAATGCAACGAAATAGCTAGATAGAGATTTTATATGTGAGTTATTGTTTTGGTGTAAGATGAAGAAAAATTTGACAATTGTATGATTGGAGGTTAACTGTGTGCCTTGCTAAAATGCCTTTGCAATGAGTAACCAAAGTGTGTCCTGGTGTACAATGTCAGAGGGGTAGGGTCCATATTTCATACCC
This sequence comes from Betta splendens, assembly GCF_900634795.4. Classification (NCBI taxonomy): domain Eukaryota; kingdom Metazoa; phylum Chordata; class Actinopteri; order Anabantiformes; family Osphronemidae; genus Betta; species Betta splendens. The sequence goes on along the minus strand of NC_040899.1, from coordinate 9,610,318 downwards.
AAACTTTATCGTAAGAGACATTTCTGTTGCAATGTTACATGTCACTGGTAGTTTCCCAAATGTTGTGATTCTGTAACATCTGGAGTTTGTGCTCTTGGTGTCCCTACAGCGTGTTTGACAAGAAACCCTCTCCTGTTGACATGTCCAAGCTGCTGAGTTTCGGTTATGCAGCAGATAATTAACCCACAGCCAGCACTGATCTAATGTAAGTCCTGCGCTGTTTATGATACTTTGGAGCTTCAACAAGAAGCAACAATGAATTTCCTTGACTGCTTTTTCACATGGTAATAAATCCAAGCTGTTGAGTAGAGAATTTATTGATTCTGTGGCACCCAATCTCTTGATATAGAGAATAATGACATGAGTTGTTCATTTGAATGTTCATGTGATTTAAACGCTTCATGATGCTCCTTGACAGGTTGTGGTTTTATTGATAATTAGTGCTATTCTCCTTTTCAACAGATTAGAAGACTGCCAGTGCTTGAGAAACATAAACATCTCCTGCTGAAGTGGTTGCCATCATTTTCAACATAAATGATTTTACCACTTCATCCTGAGGCACATCAATCATTTTACTTAGTTTACTTTGTAGTATAATGTGTAACTCAAAAGTTACTTAAAGCTGGTACCTTCTATTTATTATGCTTCATTAACTGCTTTTTTACAGCTGTACATCTGAGCGAACACTAATAAAAGGGTTCAAACAGAAAAGAACTGCTGTTTGTCATTGTGAATGTTTTGACATTACTGTGTGTTCCGCTCTAATGTCACAGGTTATCTCAGTGCTCTGCTTGTCACTTATTCACGCGTCGGTCGTTGGCTGGTTGGCTGTGATTCAGCCGTGCACCCTGTAGCTGGTGGCTTACGCTGTTTTCTTTGCGGCTGCAGCTGTTTTCACTGGACCAATCGTTTTTCACATGACTGAGCCCTCTGTTTGTTTGGAGATGGTGGATGTTTTTGTTCCGTGCGAGGATAGGTGCTACTCCTCTACCTAGAGCCAATCAGAGTAGGGGGTCAGAGGTCACCGCTGCCTTCAGACAGAAGTTCTATATGAAAACAGCTGCAACGGGTATTTTGTGATCTTACACTAGAGCAACGTTTGAGGACATTTGGAGTTAGATTCATGGCACCAATTTTACTTAACTGCATGGGGAATGACCACAATGAGTATATCAAGTAAGTGTTTTTTGGTTTCTCCCCATTTTTAACATGCGTCTGTGTCTAACTCTTTGTTGTGTTTGAGGGAATTTGCTGTTTAGAAATATATTCATGTTTTATAATCTAGACAGCAGGTCCAAGTTAAAAATCCCTACTTGGACGCCATGGAGGAGGACATTCTCTACCACTTAAATTTGGGCACCAAGACTCACAACCTTCCAGAAATGTTTGGTGACATTAAGGTACTGTGTGGAAAATAGGGACAGAAACTGATTCGGGGTTTGCAACAGGCAAAATAAAGACTGAACCGTTCACTCTCTGTGTGTTCCTCTAGTTTGTGTGTGTTGGCGGCAGTGCCAATCGCATGAAGGCTTTCGCCCAGTTCATCCACCAGGAGTTGAAGCTTCCTGGAAACCCAGAAGAAGTCAGAGACATCTGTGAGGGAACTGACCGCTACTGCATGTATAAAGTAGGACCAGTGCTCTCCATAAGTGTAAGTAAAGCATATTCAGTTTGCATAGAAGGTAATATACATAGTCCTTATTGCAAGTAATTTTCTATTATTGTATTATAGCATGGGATGGGGGTTCCTTCCATCTCCATCATGCTTCATGAACTCATCAAGCTCCTGCACCATGCCCAGTGCCGAGATGTTATCCTTTTTCGCCTCGGAACGTCTGGTGGAGTGGGTAAGACCTAGCTTTATTTTGAAGCCAGGAAGTAGTCTATTCGTTCTGCTCATTAGAGCTGTAGCATACAGTAGGTATATAAACCTCCACCATGTCCAGGTCTGGCACCAGGAACGGTGGTGATTACAGATAAGGCGGTGGACTACTCCTTCCGCGCCCAGTTCGAGCAGGTGGTCCTGGGTAAGGTGATCACCAGGAGTACGGAGCTGGATGAAGGGGTGGCCAGTGAACTTCTGCAGTGCTCTTCTGAGCTCCAGAACGTTCCAACTGTGATTGGGAACACCATGTGCACCCACGACTTCTATGAAGGTACGGTTTAAACGGCACCTCAAACTGTTTCCCATCACACATCACATTGGCAATCGGCTCACACCTCAGGTGGGAAATTCCATATTGGACAGATACTGAGAAACCCTGTTGGGTGTCTGTCTAGGTCAGGGCCGGCTTGACGGGGCTCTCTGCTCCTTCTCCCATGAAGAAAAGCTAGAGTATCTGAGGAAAGCTCATGAGGCTGGAGTGCGAAATATTGAAATGGAGTCCACGGTTTTTGCTGCCATGTGCCGTGTCTGTGGGCTCAAAGGTATTGTCTTCAACAGAATGTAGAGCACTGTGCTGTCACATTTTCATACAGGCGGACGGATTATATTTACATGATGGTGTCTTTTTTCTCTCCAGCTGCTGTGATCTGTGTGACACTGCTGAACCGCTTCGAAGGAGACCAAATCACCTCCCCTCATGACGTTCTGGTTGAGTACCAGCAGAGACCTCAGGCACTGGTGTCCCACTTCATCAAGAAACGCCTGGGACATATTGTCTGAAACACCTGCGTCATCCATCACAAGCTTCTCACATAGAAGCCAGACAACAATGTATATACTGTAGCTTATGTGGATATGTGTATATACTTTATCTAAGATGTTAATATTAGTATTAGATACTTATTTAAATGTTCTAATTCCTTTGATAAGTATTTTGTAAGTATGTATTGCTTATTTTGATATTTAATACTTATTGAGAGAAGTGATTTTGTTCTTAGGAGGTAAGAAGCTGAGAGAGTTCATTCCTCAAATGTACAGTAAATTCAAATGACTACTTATTGAGTATTATAAACAATCAATAAGAGCTATTAGATACTTTGAGATGTCATTTTATTCCAATCAAATGTTTATCATCACTCTAAGACAATGTATTAAATTGCATTGCTCAAACAATAAAACTACAATAAAAGATGCTGCGTGGTGGATATCAGCTGCTGTTATCTTAACCTCTTGACATAGTAATAAAATATCTACATTTTATATTAAGTGTAATACTGGATCTATAACATATTTGGTCAGAATTTGAGCATAGATTTGGTGTCTCTCCGTGGAGGTTTAGGAGGCTTAATAACAGACAGAACCTCTTTGGCGTACTGGCCGTGGTGCAGACCAGCGTCCCGCAAAGCACATTCAAGGCGCACTCTTGGATCCAACGCAATCTGGAAAGCAGATGTTGAAAAGGATAAATACGTACAGTAAAGGTTGCTGGTGTTTGCTTATGGCTCACACTTAACACTTCAATGAGATTAATTACTAATCCTCCACAGTTAGTAGTATTGGTGAAGATTTCCAGAATATGCCAATCATCACCTGTGTTACACAAAAGGAACACACACACACACACACACACACACACACACACACACACAAACACACACACACACATACACACACACACACACACACACACACACACACTGAGTGGCCTTGACATCAAGGCCGTGTTTACACAGTTTACAGGCTGTGAGATGAAAAAACACTTTGACCAGTCAAACATTTTATATAATTTCTCCCACAGCATGGGTCACTAGTCTTGCTCAACCAGGCTGAACAGCTGAATGTTCTTCTTATGCAATACATGGATAAGAAGTTACATACTTACACACATGCATATAGCTGCAGAGTTTAGATACTGTTCAAGCATGAGCTAAAGGTTGTTGGTGGGTGGGTGCAGGTTATCGGGCTTCACCTGTGTGTCTGTGTAGGTATTAATGCTGTAAAGGGGCCTCTGAAGTTCAAACTCCTGCACAGTCAGCTGTCGAGTCCTCCAAGCCTCTGTGTCGGCCATCATCCTCTCTGGGTCTGCACCTGCCACCACCCTAACCTAAAATACACAGGAAATCCTATTGTAAGCTAATAACAACCATTTACTGCCATAAGGTGGCAGTGATGCATCAACACAGATTAGAATGAGATAAGACTCAGTTAAAGTGACTCTCTTCAGAGTCACTTTAACTGACACAGTAAATCAATGATGTTATGGGACAGATAATGATCCACCCGGTTTCTGAGCGCTTCCAGACGCTTCTGTCTCTCCTCTTCGTCTCTCTGCCGCTCACGCTCCTGTTCCTCTCTCTCCTCTCTGCGTCGCTGGAGCGCGTCGGCCCGAAACTGCACCCTGCGAAGAACTCGGGGTTTGAACCAAACAGAACCTTTCCATCCCACCACCGCTCACACCTGACACAGCAGCCCGCGGGCCGTGGAGGGCCGCTCCTCACCCGGGGCCTGTTATTCCTCTCAGCTCCTGCCAGAGCTCATTCTCATGATCAACATGGTCAACACACACACTGGAGGTACTGGCTATTTAATGTCAGCCTCCATGAATGTGAAAAAAATCACACCAAACAGGAAGCGTATTCAGAGGTTACCTAACAGCAGACTGAAAAGCAGCATTTCACTGCCCTCTCTAGGTGAAAGTGTCAAGTGTTGTGTGATTTAAAGTAGCTAATAGGTGTTTGGACGTATACTTCAAATTCTTTGGAGTGTATTGAGAAACATGTAGAATGGACGGACTGGAGGTCATGAGATTTGGACTAAACCAGTGATTAAAGGCCATCAGATGCGCTCGCCTCTCTTTATCTCGCTTCGCCTGCTCCTCCATGATGCTCCTCAAATCAGCGAGTCTCTCTTGATCCCTCTGCTTCAGCGCCTCCCTCCTTTCCTGCTGCTTCAAATTAAACTGCCTCACCTGTGGCGGAAAAAAACAACTTTTTGCACAAAGTTAACAAGAACGGTAGCCACACTTCCACTAATGTGACTCCAAGAGGACTCTTAGGCTCATCAAGCGCTATTGATCTAACAGAGCACGAGTCAGATAAGTGTAAATAGAGAGAATTAGATGATATTTCAACGTCTAGCAGACTATTGTGCTGAATTATATAGAATCCAATGCCGCCTAAATGCACTCATTAATCAGAAAGTGTCTCCGGTTGCCTGTGTTCGCTTAGAAGACCCCCAAGGAGAGAAGTAATTAAACAGTTAGAAACACACGCTCTGGTGTAATTCCACCCGTGAGGCTTATAACTAAATTCAATATTTCAAATCCTCACATAACTATAAAAACGCATGCTTTCAATTAAACCCTTCAGAATGTCACGCAACTTGAACACATCATAACGTCATCTAATAGTTGCCACATATAGAACTGTGATTGTGTTAATTGTGTGATTACTTTCTCCTTCTGCTGCGACCGGACGGAGGCCTCCCTCTCCCTCTCCTTCTTCATCCTGGCCTCCTCCTCCTCTCGCTGTCTGGCGGCCACGGCCGCCTCCAGCGCCGCCACCTCCTCCTGCTGGGCGCGCCACTGCTGCAGCTACGGGCGCACATGCAAAGCAAAGGCAGGGTAGTGCCCATCAACAGTTGTCATGGGAGGAACAGGGAGACGGAGGCAACCAGCTGAGCCCCACTGACACAGTGGGGCCTGAACCGAGGGAGGTGTCAAAGCTGCCTCTCACACTTTGTCTCGCTGAATTAAAAAGTGAAGCCTATAACAAACAGGAGCAGAGCTTTGTCCTTGTGCACCTATAGACTCAGGTCATGCATAATATAGATGTTGATTAACATGGATAAATATATAAATGACCATATATGAAAAGACACACACACACACACACACACACACCAGGACGTGCTGCTGGGGAATGTGTGAGTGACAGGTTTGTTATGCAGCAGCAGTCGCTCTGTGGTGGGCTGGGATTTAAAGTGTCGCCTTCCTACTGGGCCGACGGACTCGCAGATCTATCAGAGGAGAGCTTACGAATCCCAGAGGGAATTAACTGCAAATTAACATGGCCTCCAACACATTAGCAGCAGCGCTATCGTCGAGTCGATCGTAGTTGATGCCTTCCTGAGAAGAAGCAGCGGTCGCGTGTTAGGGAGAGGACGTACAATGATCTGTCGCTAATCTAGTTTCTTTTGCGAGTATTCTCAAAGCAGAGACACAAAATGCTTGTGAGAATCCATTGTCCTAAACCATAATATAAGATATATTTACATATTGTTTTTATTATTGATCTTTAATGGTGAGAATCAGCAGTGGCTTAATTCTGCTGTTTGCTTCCTGCTTGTTTTATTCTCGTGTTTTTGTCTCATATTTGTCTAAATGTAAGAGGTACAATAGGGTTTAAATGCACTTTAAATGATGTTGGGACTTCCTGATGACTCGAGACCAAAAAGATGCTGACCAGTGTCACATACTGGCTGGAAGCCTTTCCTGCATATTACCCATCTCCTCCACTCTGTTAATGTGGCCATGTTTCTACTTACCAAGCTTTTATATGCTTGAAAACTAAGGAACATAAACAATTACCAAACCAAATTAGAGATTAAATATTTACAAAATAGATGCACACACATAATTAAACCATCCATCAAGTCGCAGTGTGGCCCAGATAAGGCACTTGCATGTTTGATGTACATGTAACTGTGAGTGATGGACTGTGTTAAAACCTGGTTTTGGTGGCGAATAAAAGCGACTGCACCATAGTTACGAAGAGTTCAGTAGCAGTTCACAACAGTCTGAAATGCATCTTCAAAGCCCCTGCAATCGCGTGTGTAGTAAGATCTACAGTTACCTTCTATGTTTTTCCTGTTTAGGCGGAGAGGAAAAGGCATTTTTAGGAGCACAAAGAGAATAAAATGGTCATTATGTACAGTCTACAGCAATTTGTCACTGGAACCTCATTTTCTGTGAATTCAAAGGGAAATGGGACACCATCCTTTTTCATGGCAGCACAAAAAGGACTGCCGAGATGTCAGAATAACAAAGGAATGATGGTGGTTTTATCTGTTCCCTGCAGCCTGCTCAAAGCCTTTGTTAATATAACTGTACAGTTAAATTGATGTCTATTGACAGCGAGCGTTGCAGCAGGAACTTCCAGCTTTCGTTTCAATGAAAACTTTAGGTCAAGAGATGCGACTGATTAGCCGCGACCTCTGGTACAAGCACAGATCCTGAAATAGTATCGTTGCTGTGCATTAGAGCAGCCGATGGGCAAAATGAGAGGCATTAGGACAGCAGCACTCCTCCACAGAAAGATCTGCTCACAGAAGTGATAGAGACCAGAACTAATGTCCTCTGAATCTGTGTATTTCTTAATGAGCGTCATCAGCCGAAAGAACGTGCGGCTCACATTCTGTCTGAACTCAGCTCTGCCGTTTCCAACCAGCAGAGGGGATGACGAGCTGTGGCGTAGGATATGGAAACAGACAGCGCCTTGAGAACACGCGCGGAAAGGAAATTACAACCGAGAATGAAAAATGAGACCCGCCAATAAAAAGAGAGGCTCCCGCCACACCGACATCTCTCTCCCTTCGATGGTGACGTCGCCTGTCCCGTCGGGCCGCTCGCTTCGTTCCCACCTGAACATTTTGCACCAATCTGCCAACAACCCCCCCCCTCCTCCTAATTTACTCATGTGGAAAACACAATTGCTCATCAAAGATGCCTGGGAGTGAGATATAAGTGGGAGGCAAAATGAAAGCAAGGACAGAATACAAGGCTGGAATGAACAGTAGCACGGAGAACAATGCCAGCTAATTACAGCCGCCAGAACACCGCTGAACAAACAGCTAATGATTTGAAAAGAAACGTCTGCCTCTCACTGATAAGTGGGAATGAAATAAGCTGCATCTCATGCATGAAATATTAACTTCTCACACTAATCACCCCTTTCTTTAACTTTTACAAATCGCACCTTGCGCAGTCACTGTGATGTTTGTTACATGGGAAGCCTCGCGGGGCTAAACGGCTGCGTAATCGCTCGCCGCGTCGCCGGCGCGGCCTCTAGCGTGGTCGGCGCGTCGCTCTCAGGGCGAAGCTGCAGCCGGCGTGACAGTGGTGCCCTTTTCCCAAACAGAAGGGTACGAGCTGTCTCTGAAATCGATTATAGCGCACTTCTCCCCGCTGCACGTCCCTCGGCGGCAGGGCGGGCCGGCAGCACACAGCATCCCTGCCTAATGATGTCAGAACCAGACCAGCGCTGAGCAAATATTGCCCGGTGTCTGCCCCCGCCTGAACCCATGATAGCGCAGGGACGATAAGACCAACAAGCAGCAGGACAGCAGTTCCTTATTTCCTTATCTCTCCAGAAGCGCCATTGTTTGCTTCGGGTCTTTGTAGTGTCTGTTATTATGGATGGTTTGTAAAGAGGGTAATCATTTCAGCTCTACGGTTCAAAATAATAATGAAATAGATGATTGTGAAAAAAACATGAGGCATTACATACTAACACAACATGTAGTTTGTTATATGTGGAATCGTCCAGGTGAGTATGTGCTAATCAAGAGGACGATCTGTGCAAAGGTCAATGGAGCAATAAAGCTAAATGCGAGCAAAGAGCTGCAGATTTAAATGTTATAATAGATTTATAGGAAGGCAAAGATCAAGGCTCACAGAAATAAATAAATGTAATTAGTTTGTAATAAATTTTTTAATGATCAGGGTGCACTGTGCAGTCTAACCACTCACAAACCAAGTTGATCTGGAGAGAGGTGAGTGACGCGGGGGGAGCAGCTGCAGAAAAGCGTTTGAGCAGCAGATGCGACTGGAGGAGAAGCCGTCTCGCCTCATCACTGCGGTCCTGGGCCGCGGCGATAAAGGCAGCGGAAAGAAGGATGGAGCGCAAACAGGCACCCATCCGAGCCTTTGGTCAGGCTCACGTGCAACACACCACGGCAGTGAAAACCGGTCCACGTGATTCTGTGGTTCTTTGTCTCGGGGAGGCGTGAAAACCGAAGTCAGAGCTGTGCAGGTTTATCACAATTACTGGAAGTCAAAGTTGTAGGCAGTACATTAAAGTGCTTTATTGCAGCAGTGTTTGAAGTACCTCTATTCTGCCAGGAATGAACCTGAAGTCATTATTGCCCTTGAGTTTGCAGCATCACTTGCAGTAAAATAAATGACAATACACAGCAAGGGATAATGAGATAACGGCCCAACTAAAAGCATAATATGAGTACATTAGAGAGGAATGAGTATTACGTAGCAAAATTAAGGAATTTGAAAGCATCATAAACCTACATGCGGCAAACTAGGTCAAATTACACTGACAGAAAAATGACGATTCACATTTTAGGTGATAGGTACAAGTTTAGGTACCAGCTTAAACTATCAGGGGACTGTCACCGGTTCACTGGACACATTGTTCTGTCCCAGTGCTTGAACAAAAGAATAATGACCTGCGGTGCTTTTCTCAAATGAATATATTTTAACTCTACACCCCAGAACTTGGAATAATGTGCCATTCGCTCTGTTCCTCACTGCTCTGCATGTTAAACAGAGACACTCCACCAGAGGCTGCGCTCATTAAGAACGGCACCTTTCTCAGGAAGGGCGAGAAGGGAAGAACGCACGTCGAGCTCCATGAGAGGAAATTACAGCACAAGTTAGAATTTATCGAATCCAAGTTTTAGGTGTGGAAGATTTAATCTGTGTGAATGAATGTTCACGACTACGACTGTAGCTGCAGCAAAGCACTTATAATTATGATTCGTCCTAAAAGGCATCTCGCCTCCAATCTGAAGGTTTGAGAAAAACTATAAAAACAGTTCACACAATAACAACAATACACAATTACAAACTGTGAATTTAGACGTTGGACAAAATGCAGCCTGTTAACCCCTTATGAATAGAGTAGTGTCATTGCTTCGAAAACCAAGCACATAATCCTGGGAAAGTGTTGGTGTTGAGCTAAAACAGCAAAAGTTTTAATGAAACACAATTATGAGTTAGTAAGTGCAAAGAGTGTAAACCAGCACATCCTGTTATCTAACTAATGTAGACTCATTAGTATCAGCCCGAGTCTACATCAGCTCATCACAGTGACTTGTTATCTAACCTGTCACAGGCCACAAGCACAACTTTTTCTTTTTTTAATTAGCAGGCAGAGCTCATTTAATTTGTACAAGGCTGCGTCAACAGCACATGGTCTTGTACACATGAGTAACTTGTTTGTTGTGCAAATGTGAAGTAGCGCCCCTCAGAGACGGCAACGTCATGTTTGCAAGACTATGCCTATTAGCTTGTTTGCATTCACAGCCCATCCCAAGTGGCAGCTAAAGCGGGAGATGCTGTCAGGCAGCCTGGAGTAATATGTAGCCTCTTCAGCAGATATACTGCACACAAGCAGGCTGTCAGACACCAGCGCTCGTCTAGTCCCTCGCGCCTCTCACAGCTGTAACATCTACATAATGTAGTGTGTTCTTCTAAAGGTTCAAGGCATGAATTGACAGTGTCTGGAAAACAGCTCAATTCTGACCATTCCAGATAGCGTTTCATATCAAACAACACTGTAGCCTGTTGATAACTCAGTGTTTGGAAGTGTTGCCGAGCACTAACTTTGTCTCTGAGATGCGAGCAGGTGTCCTGCTGGAGCCGGCGGCCTCTGTGGAGCTGCAGCTCCTCCTGGTGGGCATGCCTCGCCTCCTGCAGGGTGACCAGGGCTCTGGCCAGCAGCTCCTCCCGGTCCCGTCGCCACTGTTGCTGCAGCGCTCTCAGCTGAGTCTGGGTGAAGCACTGCCAGTCCCACGCGCGCCCGTGCTCCATCTGGGGAGAGCAACACGGGGAGATACGAATCTGTTAGTGTCGGCATTAACTGGGGTGATTTATTACTTGTTCATACGTGTAATGATCCAAAAGTGTTATTTACAAGTAATGAAGAGGTAGAAGTGAGCGCGAAGAGTCCTGCTGCCCAAAAGCTAAAACGCATTCCATGCAACAGAAATTTACAAATGACGTGATGCCCACTGTCTGGACTAAAGACAGCAGGACCATAGGGAAACTCTGCGTATGAAACGGTCTCCTTCTCGTCCTGAAGGAAAACAGCTCCTTTCTGCGTGAGGGCTGCCTGTAGCTATTCATCATTGTGTCAGCGCTCACAGAGGCTGCATCACTTGGCTGCTTCATTGGAACAGAGGGAATGATATTCATCTATGGGCTAATAGCGGCTAACTGACAGTGGGAAGGCATTAGACGGCTGACTGCTTTTATTGAAAGTGAGTGAGCTGACAGAAGTGCCAGCAGAACAGAAGAGCCAGAGGCAGTCATGCAAGTCTTGTGTATTAATGCACAATTCTGGCACGGCGAGAGGAAAATCCACGCTTTGTTCTTCACTTTCGCCGGTCCTCTCCCTCACGTCCCTTTGCCTTCATTCCCTTGGTGCACATTTCTGTGTATTCGCACATGGCACTATGTCGGTGGATGTGTCCACCCCACTGTTTCTGCAGCACACACTTAAAGTGGCACAACACTTAGGTCAGCTGGTGCATCCACACGCCCTCTGCAAAGCGCAGCCTCCTCAGACGCAGTCTCAATAGAACAAATAAGGAGGTAGTCGTAGTCATTTGTGCACTGTGAGACCAGTGCAAAATTCCTGGTTTTTCTTGACCTAAGGTGTCTTTTAACAGGACACTGCACAACTGTTCCACTTAATTTCCCCATGGAAATCAATAATGTATTCGCAAAATATAGCATTACACTTAACCTTCTTGAAAGAAAGAGTATTATTATTATTATTATTATTATTATTATTATATATCTAGTTTAGATGAGCATTCACATTTCAAATAGCAACTAGGCTGCTAAAAGAAATCATTTTGTATGAAAATATTTGGCCGAGAGTGAGGTTAGTGAATGCAGAGAATGAAGGTCCCCAGCTCAAATGTTTTCTACTGCTTTTACTTCTGCCTTAGATATTTTCTCAGCAAGACCAAAGAAAGAAAATGATATGACAATTTAAGAAAAGCAAGTGAAAAACTGGTATGTATCAAACTGTTTTCCTCGATTGTTTCGCCAAAAATTGTATAAGGTTATGAAATACTGCAAGAAGGTGTGGAGATAATAGAACTAATCATCAAGGCTCTTAAATTGTCAGACTGTGGAAACTCTAAAAACGTAATCTAAAACGCAGCTGTTCTCATGTTACGCTGGAATTGAAAGAAGACAAGCAAAAGCCACACGGTGATGCCGAGATCATTGCAAGCAGATGGAACTAAATGAGAGGTGACAAGATATTATGGTTCAAAGCGCAAAACAACCTGTGCAGGACCAATAAAAAAATCCTCACAAGGGAAGTGCAGAGATAAATGTTAACTCCACAGAAATTACAGAGTTAACTGTAGTTAATTTTAATCATCCAATGTAGCTCCGATAACGATAATGGGAATACAAGGCAAATATTTGCCCCATTCATTTTTAGTATCTGAGTTGAGTCAGAGCAAAACTCACAACCTTGGTACTAACCAGCGTCATGTTCAGCTATATTTCAATTTCAGACACAATAAATAGTCTTAGCAAATGATTTATACCAATCACTGGGGCTTCAGCAGCCGTATACGCAGTCCCCACTACTACTACACTGTGCGCAAGCCTGACTAATTCTGACTAATGGCTGAAATAAGTAGAGTCACTATTATCCCCAACACTGAATGATCACAGTTCTATGTGCAGCACCCAGCTGAACCTGATGAGGACAGGTCCCTGGGTGGTGGTGAGAGCGGAGAGGGGGACTGGCGGTTGTCATGGTGACGCTAGGCTGTGGCGTGAGCAAACTGTCCACAGTGGGTGACAGGGCACATCCTACAGTGCGCTGAGTGGATCGTCGTCATTGTCCAAGCTCATCTTTGTATGTCTGCTAGGTACATTGATCAGGGATCTTAGGACTTAGGGCTGCTTCAGATTGGCGATAATGTATTTTTAGAGTGTGCGTGTGTTTGTGTGTATTCTTTAATTAAGCCTCACTTGCTAAGCTGTCAGGTGACCACTATGATTGTCAGGCAGCTTTCAATTGATAAATGATTATTGTACATATTTATATAAAAAGAACATGATTCAATTAGATATTTCATAGATAATAATCAGTCAAATAAGTAACATTTGCAAACATATGTGCAAAGTGTGCATTAGTTGTTCTGTTTAGGGTAGAACTATGCTAAATAGAAGGTACTGACCAGCTCTTGTCTAGTTTTTCCAGGGAACAGTCTTTGCAGCATGTCCATGCAGAGCGCCCTGTGGCAGGGCAGGTCAGGGGTGTACAGCGACAAGGCGAACTGAAAGCGCTGGTGTTCATCCGGATGCCAGCCACAAAATCTGAAATGAAGTGAACACTAGTCCAATAATCCCCACTGCACCTGACTGCACAGCAAAAAAATTAGAAATAAAGTGTGACACAGTGCTGCCCTGTTCATCGTCAGGTCATTCTAGTTCATTGCTGAAGGGAACACATCACTGACAGACGTTACAACTGTTACATAGCAAACATACGGAAATAAAAGATATGAAGTGGCTTTGAAGCACTGATACAATCAACCACCCGGTGAGACTCATTCAACAGCTCCCATCTGAGGAGTTAAGTGACTGTGCCTCTATATGCGGTCGATGTCCTGCTGAGTTCTATATCTTACATCTAGATTTGCCTAGTTACACCAGACTTCTGTCTCAATGGATTTACAACAGTGGCACAGAAAATTATAATCTGCTTCAAGATTTTTTTAGACTGGAGCCAAGGTGAAGCAGCAGTATTGATCCCAACCTGTCGGTTCTGACCAGCTGCTCCTGCAGGCTCTGCATCCTGCTGTGGTACGTTTCTGACAGGGTGTGGTAGGCCTGGATCAGGGACTCCTTCAGCTCCGGGTATGGGCATTCTGAACCCAAAACCTCCTCTGGAACATGTTCCATATTTACCATAGTATCCAAAGCACTAAGGTATTTCTGCAGAGAATCAGAGAAATATTTCTTAGATTCTGTACATAGCAACACAGGGAATCATCATAATCAAGGTAACATGTAAAATTTCCTACACACAAGGATATCCACAAATTGTAGTGGCGCTCCTACCTCCAAGTCAAGGCCCGTGATCTCCCCCTCCAACGCCAAGCGCTCAGCATCCAGTTTTGCTGTTATGCTATCTTGCTGGTCCTTCACAAATTGCACCTGGTCATTAGTAGGTAAATGCATAAAATACTTTACAAACATGATATAATACACTTTGATTCCATTCTGTCCCAGGAAAATCAAACTAGTAAGCAATGTCCTTAGGTCTTTATATAATAGACTACACCGGGAAAATAGAGCTCCTGCCCCGACTGTCCAGGAGTTTATCTGATATCAATAACCTCACTGTAACACTTCTCCCTCGGGACATTCGTAAACTGCATCAGCCTAAATAATTTAGGGCCTGCATGAATACAAACTGTGAATGCGGGACATTAGAGCTACTGTATGTGGTGCAACACTTTCATCATGGCTGTACGTACAAATTCAATTTAAAAAAGGAAGTAACTTTTTTATATAATAAAAATATAATTGTTATATTGGCCAAATGGTGAGTAGGAGTTCAGCAGATTTTGTTGTAGAGCAATAAAATACTAGTTCAACAAAATCTAACTGCTTTAAGCCTTAGGTGAAATGTACTACATTGAAGACATCTGTTTGAATTTACCATAGCATCTGTTATAGCATCTTGTTGTGGGCTTCACCAGTGCGTTCAGCCCTCTAGCATGTTTTGTCTAACTTTATCTACAGAGGCTGACTGCAGGCTACAGACGCGACCCACAGGACGACATGAATTAGCATAACCATGGTGATCCCTCCGCATCCACACACACTGATTCTACTCAGGTTGTGTGTTTTGGCAACACTTGCACCTTGTCTACGTCGGTAGCTCTTGTCACTACTAGTAGCCTGAGGTGGTCTCTACAGTCAGTCATGTGGCACACATAGACCAGCAGCACCAAGGCGGCCCATCCATTTATGCCAGCGCAGCCACAAGACTGACCTTTACACTGTGGAAACCTGACCAGGGTCAGAGGGCCATCAACCAAGCTGCAGGACTGGTGACTGCTCCGTGGTGCAAGAAGCAGGAGACAAAGATCTCCACCAGTCTGCTGGTGTGCACATCTCTCACCAAACTGCCAAAAACAGGCTCCATGAGCGGTGGCGTCCTCCAGCGTGACCTGTACGTGCAGCCCTATTGGCATTCACTGGAGAACATAAGAATTGGCAGGTCTTCCCCTGGCGGCCGCTTCTCCTCAAACATTAGAGCAGGTTCACACTAAGCACAAGTGACAGACGTGAAAGAGTCTGGAGCAAGACGGGCCTGAAACATCGTGGAGCATGACCACTTTGGTGGAACAGATCTCTGAGTCATAGCCGACAACACCGTGACTGCTGTGAGGTGCCGGCATGAAAACCACAGTGACCTCACCCTGGTCCACTAGGCCCTGGGTTCCTTCTGGTGGCCTCAGAGGGGCAAGTGTAGGCAGTTCCTGCATGACCAAGACATTGCTACCACTAACTGGCTTTTGCTTCCCCTTGACCTGTGTCTGTGTACATGTGGTCCATGATATTACCACGTGTAATATCACTAGATTGCATACACTGGTATTATCAGCTGGCCAAAAGAGGAAGCAGACGCCTATAACAAAAAGTTGATGTATTGATACAACAGCCCTGCTTCTATTGATCTGCAATGGGATAGATGAACTAGCAGGCTAGAGGAAGGTTTATTCCACACTAAAATTAGCTTCTGCTCTCAGAGCACCAACAACATTATATACGTTGGTGAGTTACACACACACAGCCAAGGACACAAGTAACAAAACGCATCTTAGTGTTTTTGAAAGCTGGGCCATGGTTTTGACCTGAATGCAGTAAAAGACAACTGTTTACTGTCTATGTCTGTTTGTCAAAGGTACATTCAAAAACCCCTGCCAATCTGCCATGTCTCCCACACATTAAGCTCAGTGACGATTTTTTTGTTGTTGTTTTATGATATTTAACAAACCTGTTGCATTACTTGTTCCCAGTTCGACGGATGGGCAGCGTGCTGGTAGTTTTGTACTTCACCCAGTCTGAAGCAGAGGTCATCTCTAAGCTGATTAACAGGCTCCACGGTAGCCGTCCTGAATGCCTCTCGGTCCTGCTCTAGAAATAACTCTAAACCCCAGAAGCACACAAAGACACATGCATGAATCGTACATAAACGTAACTTACAGTATGCTGTAAACGTAAATGAATCCTCGCTTGACAAATGACACAGCTCACCATACTCCTGAAGTGAGAAGACGGCAGTGTCTCTTGTGTTAGTTGGCCTGATCCGGTCAAGAAAATCTCGAATCTCATCCTCAGCCTTCTCTCTATTTCATGAGATAACAAAAGTCTGACACCACTCTAATACTACTGGGCAAAAGAGGAACTAATTTACTTGCCAGTATATAAAATATTATAGTATATGAATAATAAATGTACTAAAATGGAAACCTTATGCCTTGTTGCTGTGGACAGCGACAGACTAGCAGGCTTATGAAGGGTGGTTAAGTAATTGCTTACTTACCTACAAATTGGCCCAAGTTAGTGACGATTGTGAATAAAGGAAGAGTAACCATAGCAAAATACTGTTGTAATTTACCCAGATATATGTGGAGAGAGTTGCAAGCAGGGGCACGTCTTTATGACTAGGCTCATTACTGAGGCTCAAGCTTGTGTAC
Source organism: Betta splendens (assembly GCF_900634795.4). Lineage (NCBI taxonomy): Eukaryota > Metazoa > Chordata > Actinopteri > Anabantiformes > Osphronemidae > Betta > Betta splendens. Next base: position 9,593,670 of record NC_040899.1, on the reverse strand, counting down.
ATCATTAACCTTGGGTGGCTCAGACAGAGTCATTACACAGCCAAACAAGCTGCACCCTAGAGCTAGTGTTGCCCTTCTCACATCACAAGCCATGACACCACTAGTGCCTCAGTCCCACACATCTGCCTCAGCGTGCTGAGGGAAAGTGCTCCTTCATTCAGTATATACTCCTGTTGCTAGAAGCTGCACGTCTCCCTCTCTCTCTCTCTCTCTCTCTTTTCCATCATCCCTGCAAGCAAAACAGCTAACCTGTACAGTCTTGCGCGAATGATCGTAATCAAAATCCTTGATGTGTGAAAACATACGAAATCCTCCGACTGTGTTTCAGAAGGAAATCAAATCCATGGTAAGTGAGTACCATCATGCTGCTTCTATGGGATTTACGGGGATAAGCAGTTGCTGCTAATCATTGGCCCTTAACCATACAGACGTCTCCTAAAGCTTTTTGAACTCCTTTTTTGTGCAGTTTCGTAGTCTGGAGCATTTTAGCACAACATCAAGAGGAAAAGACATAAGCCAGATTCTTAGAGAAGCAACTGTTGCTGCAGCTCATTCTATAAAGGGTTAATAAACAATCAGCACGGGCTACGAGTATGAGTCATGGGTAATAAGTGAAGGTCTGGTACAGCGCCGTTGATGGTATGCAAAACTGGACCTATGCAACAGATGAGGAAGATGCATAGACACAAAAAGGATCTGCATTTCTAAAGGCTTCATGCAAATGTGGTGTTTTTGTCACACTCGTTTGTTGTGTTCCATTTATTAAATTGTCCTCATAGTTTAGTCATTAACAGAGAGACGATGGTGGCTTGCGAGTTATTGCTACAGCAATTATTCAGTAGTTCTGTGAAATAAATAATAGCATGGTAAAAAAGAGGCTATATTTACTTGATAGAAAGACCCACTAGGATCAGATGACTGGTGTTATAGTTTTGCTCATAAAAACACTAACACACAGCGCACCAACCTTTGCAACTGTAAATCTTCCTTCTTTTTTCTTTAAGTTTACTTTATCTCTCTTTACACCCTGTCCTTGATGCAGGTTTTGGCGAGGACTCAGTGGTGCATAAGTGCAACATTTGTGTGGTTTAATAGCAAATTCAACCGCAGCAGATAATGACCAGGAGTAATAGGGGGCTCTTACTCAGCCTTTTGCAGCCTGGAGCACTCTCTGCTCCACACCTGTTTGTGCTGCCGTAATATGGAGCTCTCCTTGGTTGCCTTGGCTGCACAGCGCGTCTTCTCAACCTATAAGAAATGATTTCTCGGAATAGGAAGACACGCTGCAAAAATAAACAAATCTCTGCACTTTAGCCATGACATTTATTTCCCTGTGTAATTAGCTTTATCTGGACAGACCTGTGTCTGGGTGCTTTAATGCATCAGTTATTTTGAACAAAAGGGAATAGACTAACGTTGCAAGTATAGAAACATAAAATATAGGTAGTTTTTATTACAAGTAAGTGGCCCTCCATTCTCTACATTTGGCCCTTACATGGCCCTTTGCTTCAGTCTTTATTGGGATTACTGTGTAATTGGGAGGCCCATAGATCTAGGTAATTCAACTGAAACACTATAAGCAGCAAGAAAGCAAAGCAAACAGCAGGGAATTGAAATAATCAAATAGACACATGCAGGATGTGCAAGAGGCGTGTTATTAGGAGTGAACAGGGGAAAGTGAGGTCGTAATCTGTTTTCATTTGTTTCCCTCAACATCATCGTCATCATCATCATCACCATAAGAACAAGGCCTTTCTTCATAGATTGCTCTCAGCACAACAAGTCAATGTCTTAAATCAGTAATTCTTATACCTAGGCCACTAGCTCAGATAATTACACAAAGAAATAATCATCACAAAGCTAATGCATTTTTTACATTCAATGCAATACAATTTGTTTAATATACTTGGATTGTTTATAGTTTCACTGTTCCGTGATCTCTCTAATACATGTTTCACACCAACTTCATTGTATAAATTTGTGTTTGTTTGAGATGCTGCTGAGAAGATATTACCAATATGCAAACATTGCAAGGGTTTTAGTTATATACTACTGTGGCAAGTACCTTCCTGAAGAGCAACAAATGATCCCACGCCTGGGCACGGTTATTTATTTACCCTGTATCACATCACCAATGGGAAATGCTCCCATTCCCATTCAGCAGGCGCCTAAATGGGAACGTAGCCTGTCTTATCTAGGTTATGCAGCGAGCAGGTTTGGAAAGAGCCATCGGCAACCATATTGATACTAAAAGGCTTCTGCCATGGTTTACCAATTAAAGCACCACAGGTCTGACAGCCTAATCTTTTTTGCCCCCAGCATTAACTTTTTGCTCTGTTCAGAGTCGGATGGCAATGAACTTCAAACAATCTGCTAGGGAACCCTGGGCAGCCGAATGAATATTTATGAAACCTACAATGCTGTTGTGTTCAGTGGTGATATTATTGCACTGTTGTTTGAGAAATTATAAAGGTTAAATGCAACGTCTGCCTTGTATGAAATTAAATCCCTTTAATGTATACAGAATTTAAAATAGAGGAAGGTGGGCAGTGGTGCTGTTTGTAACTACTAGAGACTCGCTAAAATCAGGCTTTTGTGAGTCGGGTCTTTTCATGCGGTGATAATGAGGACTATTGCTGTTGTGCTGTTGAAAAAAATGACATTGTAATTTGGTTGCACAGTCTGTTTAACTTGCAGCTGAGTCCCCATTTTATTAAATTTAATAAGAGCTAATTTTATCATAGCAATGCTGTTATAAGTACAGGGCTGACATTAATGACAACAAAGATTTACCTTTTGTCGAATTAGATCAGACTCCAGGCGCTTGGCGTCAACAATGGCTTGTAGTTTTTCATACTCAGCCGGTTTGTACTCTGTGCTGCCCAGACCATTTTTCATCCGAAGTGTCAGTTTTTCTGGGTGGATGAAAGGAAATGATATGGCACAGGAATTGCTGGAAATCTCATCAATTTCGATGTCTGAATGTATTTATGCTGACTTCAGCAAAGAAAACTACAGAGGTAAAGACAGCAGCACTACTGGGTCATATGGGCAATTCAGGAACTAATCCATAGGGGGAGTCATATGGAAGGGGGACTGTAGGGACAGACCGTCAGACAGTTTTTCAGGAGGTCAGCTGTGATTCAAAGAGACAGGTGAGTAAACACAAGCAGTGTGCCCTGTCAAAGGCATGAAAGGCAAAGTCAGTACATGGGGGATTCAACACGAGGACTAAGGTAGAATCAGTTCAACAGATCAATGGGCTGCTATGTCGCAAGTCAGCAGTGTTTCTGACCAAATTCCTGCTGACTTACCTGCATCTTCTGCTCTGTAGTGTGTACTAAATGCATGCAGATCTCTTCCGCTCATCACTGTAGAGATAAAAAAAAGGAAAAGTCTGACGAGGTATGATGAATAAAACAGCTTGGATTAGCAGCATGAAAGGGTTAACGGGAAACTACAAAATAAATGCCACTGATGAAATATCAGAGGGTTCTCATAAGTTTTAAGGTTACCTGTTCAATCAGGTATAATGCAGCAAAAATATTACATAAGAGAAGTTCAACCTATACTGTTGTGTTTTACATATTTTTTTTTATGAAGAAATGCAACCTAAACCTTTGCACACACAACATGCATAACCTTGAAATCCTCCATAGCTTTCAAGGTAAGCTAGAGCTTACTGCTGTCGGGTGTTGGTTAATTATCTAATTATGTAGACTGTAAACAAAATATCATCAATAGCATATGCAGTGGTTCAATTTCTGGCTTCTCTTGTGCCGAAGTGTCCTTGGGCAAGACGTAAGATGCATAACAGCTCTGCCAGCAATAGAGAAGAATGAGCATCACAGTTCTTGCCTGAACCTATAAATGAATGGGGAGGCTAGAATGGCCTGACGGACGTGTACAGACCCGGAGTCAGACCCGTAGCCACAACATAAATGTGTAAAACATACAAAAACGCTCGTGCATTCATCCAAGCGTCGTCATATAATAAAGGAAATGAACACAACTAGCTTTTAAAGGCTTTGCCATGTGAGTAAAACGAATTTCCCCACACAACTTTCCACTAGCTTACCTTGCGATATCCTTCACTGTATCGGTTGACAAAATTTGTAACCAAGGAAACTATCATCTCTCAGATCATTGGCTTATTCAACAACACGAACACCCCTCGGCAACGCCCCTTCCGCTCACAACCAATCAGGAGTGCGCACTGCCTGCCCACATTCCCACTGACGTCATGTACGCTCGCATTGCCTGGGACTGCTGGTGGAAGCAGGGAGCAGCGGCTGGGTCGTCTTCTTCTCCGCTATGGAGGCGAGTTTCACTCTTCCTCGCGCATGGGATTAAGCGACGAGACTTTTCCAGCGAAGTTACACGTTCCAATGTAGATCCCAGCCACAACTCGACCGGCGAAACCACAGTCCTCCTAAGGTATGTGTTGCTTTTTCCTCCACTTGCCTTTTACTGAACTGCAGAATATTTAGGGGGGAAAACGTGGGGGGGAAAAAAACGCAAGCATCGCTGCGCAGGGCACGAGCGCACGCACCGTTCCTTCAAGCCAGAAAGTCTTCAGTTAAACGTCACTGTGGGAATAAAGTGTTAAGGTTATTTCTCAAGTTACTGTCGGCAGTGACTCCGATAGTAACGCTAATCTCGCTCTTGTGACCGATTCCACGCCAACAACGCACACCTTTCTTCCTCCCTCCTCGAGCTCCTGCCCCTCGACGTCTCCCCGCGCCGTTGCTGGGACGGAAACTTGGCTTGCTGGCGTTCAAAGCAGTTTTGCCGCTAGTTTCGCCGTGGCCGCGCAATGCGCTAATAAGAGCGCAAACTCCCCTTTCCCGTCCGGCGTCGCCCTTGAAAGCCCGTTGCTAAGTGAGGGGGGGGGACGCAGGTGAGCTCGGTGTGTGGGAATTTGTGGAATTCGAGGTCGCCGAGGGGCGGAGATCCCGACGCCGAGCTTACCTTTCGCCGCACGTCCTGTCGGTACGTTCAAACTGCGCCATATTTAATGACCCTAATCAGCATTTCTATAACCGTGACTCCCACTGTTACGTGTAGTACAAGAACGAACCAGCGCACACAAAAAGACCATTTCACGCTTATAGAGGCAGTCGGGTACAATCGCCCTATTAAGTGCACTTGTTTATTGATAATGGACCGCGTCCCTGTCTCACTTTGGGTTAAACCACGTCTGATTTCCGTTATTGTTGCCAAAGCGCCCAAAATACCACTTAAATGTTAAAATCAATGCAAGGGAAACGCACAGGCTGAAGGAGCAGTTGTGGGGAATTTGATTCACATCATGAATAATGATGTGAGTCAAATTCTCACGCTCCCATTATTAACTGCGCTACGCGAGACGCTGGGAGCCCCGCTTCTGTTGCTCTGCAGGCTTATCTGCCCGCTTCACTGATGTGACCACAGCTCCAATTTAAATTAGCTGCAGTTAATTAACAGCGCAGATGCATATTGCCTGTAAGATCATATGTGGACCTACACACACACACACACACACACACACACACACACACACACACACAGAAGATGTATCTCTAGGTTTCTACCCCTGTGATTAACATTACAGCATGGGCGTCTGACATTATTGAAGGAGGTTTACTATGGAATTGAACAGTGGGATGTTGGCATAAGGAGTCACAAACTCTCCCTCATCAGTGACACTGGAGAAGGGTCTTTAGCTGGTCAGACACGCAGCCAAGCATCTGTCACTTTTATTCATTCTTGTCCTTGTGTGTGTGTGTGTTGTTTTTTTTCGTGCAAGATCCCAAGTTATGTTTGTGAAAGGCTCTGGATTGATTATACGGATGCTAGTAGATAGTCCAAAAAGTATTGTTTGCATGAAAAAGAACCTTGTACCGTTCAGGCCAAAGACACAACCTTCCTTGCAAAAGGGAGATTGTGCGCTGCTGTGGCTGTTTGGCCCAGTCTTTATGGTGAGTTCGTTTTAATGGGATCTGACAACAGTTGAATAGTTTGGCACCCTTTGGTGGGCCCCTCTTTTATTTTGTGCGTGTTTTTTTTGCCTGCCTAATTCTGGCTCAACATCAAGGTCCAAGCTCTCACCCTGGTGCTACATGTCAGATTTATTATGATCAAAAACTGTTGTTTTTTTTTCTTCCTTCACAATTTTGAACAAAGTGAAAGTATATCCACTCCCCGACTCTGAGCCCACACGCCTCAAACCAAAAGGTTTATTAGCTTTGTGTCCGTGCATCTGTATTCACTGTAAGTGAAGTGCTGAAGTATCAACCTCTCCTCAGCAATTTAAGAGAAGTTCAGCATCCCATCGTGTTCAGTTCATGCAAAGTGCTTCTAAAAATTGTAGTCAACTTTTTGTGTTACTACATTGCATCAAGATATCACTGCACGTAGGCAACATGTTGTGTTACTGCTTTGTAAAGTCTCTTGGCTACTGTTCTGTGGCTGAAATGTGGGATGATAATAATATGTCATAGTACAAGTGAACCAAGGGAAATAGTTTTTTTTCCATTCTTTAGTGTGGAGATTCTTTTTTTTTTCATCAATCCCTCCCCAGACGGCCTTTTTCCACCCTGCATTTGCTGCTGTGGTCTAAAGAGAGTTAATCTTCTCCTCGGCTGTCTCCGTTGAGAACAAACCATGTGCAGTGGAGAGGGGAGTTTCCATTGTGAACCTGTTGTATGTACCTTTGTTGCATTAGTCCAGGGAGTTTATGCAATAAAACAAAAGCCAAGCCAATTAAGAAAATCTGTTTTTGATATGTAAAAATATATTGTGTATTTTAAGTGCAGCTCACTCGTGTGCTAGGAGGGTTTTTCTATCATATGTGTGGAAGCTAATTAAATCAGCTTATTAAGTAACTATACTTCATTTGTTTGATTTATTCGCCCCTGCAGTGGCTTGTGCCGATAAGCCCCGACTTGTGCAGCTGCTGGCTAAATGTTGATCTAACTGCATGTGTAGAAAGATTCCTGAAATAGCCCCAGATTTCATGCTTTGGTTGGATCCCGGACAGCTAAAGATAATGCAGAACACAAAGCATGTCAGCGCTTTTAGAGATTAGGTGGACAATAGTGTGTTTTTTTTTTCTGTCCAGTGAAATAGCCCTCTATGGGCCCGACATGCTGAGACTGAAAGGCGGGTGCTCATCAGCGTCTGCTGTGAGGACGGCAGTGTTGGAGGGACCGAGCGTCTCTACTGTCTTTTGCTGCACAATGCAGCCGTAGCACCAGAATTCTCCTGCAGCCTCATTGCTAAGGCGATCCCATCAATCCAAGTCTATCTGCCTGCCGAGTTACCTAAACAGGTCACATAATACCTTGTTGAATATTTCAAAGTGCTACTCATATTATCACTCCAGGCGAAAGCTCTCTTTTTGCTGATTGTAAAAGGAGGAGTGGTACAGAAGTTCATCCATAAAAAGCCCCCCACTACCCACTACATAGTCAAATAACCAGCAAACACATTCCTAGTCTCAATGCTTCTATCTATTGACATAATTTCTTATGGTGATAAAGCAAACATTTGAACCAACCAGTACATTTGTAGTTAAATATATTTACATTATGATATCCAGATATTGACAATTGGCTTTGATAAATCACTGATTTAGTCCTAAATCTGATTTCTGTGACCAGGTTCTTTGTTGACTTACTGTGTCAGCACATGAGCTACGGAAACAAACCTAAAGTGTGCTAGTCTTTGTTTTAAATGTCTTTTCAGAGTCAAAGCCACTTGTTTGTCGGGCGGGATGAGATCAGGTGTCGGTGGTATGCGAGCGCACTCGCTGGCTGGCTTTAGTGCAAAGGTGACGGCATCTCCTCAATGTCAGGTTGCATTCTTGTGACCATGACGATCGCGCCTGTTCCCACAGTACGATGGGGGAGCTGAAATCATATCACCCGTTTCTGTAAAGTCTGACAAGTAGCAGAAGATTCGCTTTTTAAATGTCAAGGCATTTAAGACTGCGACAAAGTAAAAAGGCCTCTCAAAAGGGGAGTTGTTGACATTGGAAATGAACAAATACAGTTCAAGCGCGTGACATTTAAAATGGTATTTTATAAATCCTAAGCTTTGCATTGGTAGATGTGAGCTGCGTGATATCACAGCTTTTACTGTATCTTTTCTTTCCCAGCAGAATATCCTCATATAGTGACAACATCAAAGTTGACAAACCTGTAGCCCTGAGGCAGCCGTGCACAGATAGATACGACACTGTTCTTGAAGTTTCCTTCTGCGCGGAGCACAAAGCTCTGCTTCAAGACGAAACAATATCCCACAATAACCACGGTTTCTTCCAGGGCTTTAAAGCATTAGTGAGTGTCTCGAACACATTCAACCTGTTAAGGAGCTTGTTCTCAGGAAGAACTTTTTTTTTCTTTCCCCTGGCATCTGAAGTGCTCTCTTCCCTGCATGGATCACTAACCCTGAACAATTCCGAGCCCCTTTTATTTTTGGATGGACATTCATTCCCAGGTGCTCACACGTCGTTAAGATTTCCAGCCGGAGCTGAAATAAACCCAAATATGCACCAAAGAAAATGCGTACATCTTTTGTAGCTGAGGGATAAAATACATACTGCAAAGTCATACACATCCACAGTGAATTATTACACAATGCATCTAAGGGAGGATTTATTTCACTAACTTCTACGCTTAGAGAGTGATTTATTTCTTCAATTAAATCCCTTTTGATAGATCATCTATATGCTGCCACCTACCAGGAGGTCTACAGCACACAGTCACAATGCAGCCATTGCAGGTACTTCCATTGTGTCAGTCCCCGTGTCCCCGTGCCAATAATTTAAGAATTTGAGATCTCCACAACAGTTAACACCAACTGTAACTAAACAATGTTTTTTATTACGATTAGTCTGTTCATGTGTGTGATGTCTTCAGCAGAAACAGTTGTTGAGTTTCCCAGTTTCTCCAACAAGATAGAATTGATATGTTTCTATGCATGGCCTGTTTAAAGTCACCCATTCTTTCAAATGTTAGGGACCCCTTGCCTAAAAGCGGCTGCAGGCTTCATTGCTATTGAGCATTTTTGGGCTTGTGGGGCACTAAAATGTGCTTTCCACTGCAGGTATGTGAGTTAAACATGTGACACACGCACCTTGTGGACAGCTGGAATGATTAAAATAGGAGTAAATTTGTTCACTAAGATGTGTGGAAATCTGATGATTAAAAAATGTGGCAGAACCACCTTCTGTCAGGAAGTGACTCACTTATTTTTGGTTCTCTGATCTCAAGATATGGTATGAAAGTAGTTACTCAGCAAACTATTAAACTAATATTTTTGGAAATGAAATATAAAATATTTAATTATATATTTTTTACACCCTCTGTAATCATTGTGTGCTGTAAAGAAAATGTTCCACCTTTTTTTTTTAAAGTTCTAGTGCTGAGTTTTATTTGTCAGATGAAGTTCTCAGCTGTCTTATTTCAGTAAACCTCATCTCTCCTAAAGCAATTAAATACCCACAAACATAATTGCAAGTCAACAAAAACAATGTCATCCTTCATTTAACATTTTTGTCATTTTGTCTTCATTATTCAGTTTCTGCAAATGCAAATGAGGAGTTGACGTTAAGGAAGAGCTCCAATGGAGTGAATATCTGTTGAAGGGTATTTCGTGGTCCAGTGTTTTCTTGTTGAGAGACTTGTACGTTCAGTTTTCAACCTGCAAGTCAGAACGTGATGCGTCTAATAGAATACTAGATGTTGCTGTTAGCTGTTAAGCCTTTTTGGTGTGAAATTGTTTTACGACTACAATTAGGAAAGTTTGGGGCACAAAGTGAAATCTACATAAGAACCAGAAGTCATTAATCATCATCCTCAAAAATTCATTATAGAATTGATGCCAGCAACTCTGTTAGGAAAGAGGCAGCCATCAATCTAAAACAATATCATGATACAAAATGTGTCACATTGAGATAAGATGGTTATGTTCTGTTAATGGCACTATATTACTTAGCATGACTTATGACTGAAGTGTTGGCAACATATAGTTTCTGACCTATGTCTGTCTACTGTCACTAAATACGCGTTACTGTTCATCAATCTGTCCTTCTGTTTTTTAATGGTTTTATTTTATTCTACAGAAACAAATGTTTTATTTCCTGTATTCAGTTTTACCCAAGTTCACCCGCGTTGAGAAGTCAGTGTCACACCACAGGGGAATCTAATTTCACATATCAATATTTCATCCTTGTCTTTTTGAAAAGCTTTTTAAATGCACTGAAAAGTTTGCAAGCGCATGAAGACAGAAAGCCAGAGCACATTTGCACATTTGCACTCCATGACCTGGAGCGTGTCCATCACAATGGGAAAAAATATGTTTGTTTTTTTGTCCATATAAACCCAATTATTTTGAATTTCTAAAGTTTGAACGCAAGAAAAGCTGATTTCGAGTTTCTGGTCTCTAGGTCGGGACGCCGTGATTGTTCAAAGGTCAACATAGATGGACGTTACACACAGAACAGCTACAAGCAGCTTTTTCTAGCTTTAGTTGGTTTTGTTCCACATAACATGTTGGACAAGTTGTGTGGTGACAGGGAAAGCCAGAGGAGTTGCTGTTAGAACTTGGCATGGAGTCCTGTTTTGGATTCAGCTACGACTGGGTTCGACATAACTCAGCTCAATATGTAATAGTGTCTGTTACCATATAAAGACACTTGTGGTTTTGACAAACATTTGGGTGTATGGAAATAAAAATAAGCCTAATCCAAACTTGCTGTTGGCAGCTGGATCAGCGGAAGGTTGCACAAGATGCTGTTGAGCTGGAGCAAAAGTGATGCGGGTACTGTAGGTCATCATAGCAACAGTCCTTGTTTCTCCCACGTTGAAATGGTCATGAATATATAAGAGCATAAAGTGTATGATAGGAAATGTAGCAGCCCGTCTTCATTTATCAAACAGTTCATCACAGCAAATGTACAAAATTGTCTCTATTTATGAAGAAGCAGTCAGTTTGGATTCATTTCATTCATGGCTGCGTGATTGATTATTTTTGCGGCGTAGTCATCTCTGGCTCTAATCAGTCTCCGTATTAAGTGCTGAGTGAGCTCAGTCATTTACCTCGGACGCTTTGCTCTGCCAGAGCCAGGACGCCGCCAATAGACGGACTCCTCTCATGCTAATTCTCCCTTTCAGTGTCCGTGTCATTGAGGCGATCACTGTATTTGTCAGACCTTTTGCTCAGAATCCTGCCTGACACAGAATGCAAACGTTATCATGTGATCGCCATTTGATATGCTCAGCGTCAGGGACGTTTTGACACAACCAGTAGAGTTGAGGGTTGATACATTTAGCATCATTGATTAAGCAGAGTTGTTTGAATTGCTGAACGAGCTTATAAAATGAATGTCCCAAGGCCTGAGCCACTGACAGGTAACTAAGTGAAGAAAGACTTTAGTTACATCTGCGCAGGATTCTGCTCTAATTCCTTCTTTGCCAGCATCACTGCTGTGTTTGTATTGTACCAGTCGGCAGAAACGCTTTAGGCTGTTTAATATATTCGCCTAACAACGTGTAACAGGATGAAGCATGCCTGTCTAGCACAAAACTCTGATTCCATTTAGAGGATTTACATCCAATCAGAATCATTTATGTTCCACTCTGTCACAACACGCGCTGGGAACGGCTGATGAGCCCGCGGTCGCGCCTCTCGTCTCCCCATTAGCCGAGGTACCGTGGTGAGGAAATGCCTTTTGAGGGTGAATGATCAGGGTGGGAAGTCGCTCGCGCGGCGTCGGTCTCGGTTGCTTTCGCCGCGCCACAGTGCAAACACGGATTGTTTGGTGTGCAGTCATCTTCCGCGTGCCCTCTGTGAGTCAACATATGGCGTAAGATAAAGCGGGGGCCTGGGAGTGTTCGTATGGTGTGTGATTATTAATCTGCGGGGGTTGTTCGCTACATAGACCACATTATGACTAGGTCCTGCCTTTGCCCAGAGCCCAGCCGTGCCCTGTGGACACACGTTTAAATAGGCCCCTAGGTTATTGCAACACGTCTGGGGGCGAGGTTGGGCATATGAGGTAGGCATGGGTGCAGCTTCCGATAGGCTTTCTTTTGTCTCCACTTGGTCCATAGAAACGAGGCCGTTGGACTGTTGACTTCACTCCTTGGAGCCGTGAGCGTCTCACCTCTTCTAATCCTGTGTCAAGATAAAGACAGGTATGTGTGTGTTTACAGGAGGCTACATAGCTCTCCAGCACGTGTGGGGCAATGACTGACGGGGCACTTGTACATGTATGTAAAACGGTTTATGCTCTGAAAGGCAACTCTCCTTCACTGTTGGGCGTTTTCAGCTGGTGTCTGAGATTAAGGTCAGTTGGTGACATACGTCTATAGTACCAGTTCAGTATTTATTTTGCCCACATTCTGATGAGCTTGGTGCTCTTACTTTGGCAGCGCCTTAGTCAGCATTTTCTAACCCTGTGTTTAGCTTAATAGTGTGTGTCAGTATAGGATTCAGTGGCTTTCTGTATATGATAATGCCGATGTTGTAAACTGTTCTTTTTTTTTTTTTAGCTGATGCAAAAAAGTTTTTGTAGCTCTGTTTGTCTGTTGCTAAAATATATAAAATGAAATATTATACTGGACCACAGATAATGGTTTTATCGAGGAAGTCTGTATGGTAAAAGAAGCAATTAAGGTTTTTGCGTCTCTGTGGATATTACAGCTGCTCTGAGATTTATTCACCATGCAGCTACTTCATTCTCCGTGTATTATAAGCTGTTAAGCACTGCAGGGATTGGAGATTTTTATCACAAATGCACCTAATGACTTTACTGATCAGGCTGTGGCTCATTTGCTGGAGCACTTGTCTTCGTATCCGAGGGTTGATGGTTCAACTACCAGACATTCTCTGAGTAGAATGAAGTCATTGTTTACTATTATGTATTGTCTTCAAAGGTTTTTATTTATGAATTCCTGTAACTGTAAGGTTCAGTAAACACATTCCAACCAAAATCAGATCACTGTGCCAATAAATTCTTACTTGTTCACTAGTTTTTCAAGGTTATTAGGGAGGTCAGTTGTTTCCAGTACCTTGGAGAAATCACCACACACTTCCTCCATGCTTCGCTGTTGTCCGCCTCGTCCTGTAATCCCACAGAGTCCAGATAAAATAGTCTTGCATGGCTCCTTGTACGTCTTGTAGCTTAATATACACTAGGGTTTTTGTGGTGTCGGCTGTTAAGGCTCATTGTTGTGCTGCAGAATGGATGTGGTTGTAGAAAGTACTGCACATACTGTGGCAGTGGAAATGTTCCTGTGTCAAAACGAACAAGAATGCCAACTGGCATCAGCAAATGGCAGCGACAGCAGTTAATTTCCGCTAAGAAAGCAGAATGAATAGCTGATCTCAGGTGGGATCCTGGACAGGGAGACGCAAGCGAAACGGACCAAACAGGAAAATGTTTGAATTTGTTTGTGTTTCTATTTATGTTTAGATTTCTACAATAAAGCCACGTCCATTGCATATTTTAACTTTTTTAAAATATGCATATGAACCAACTGTTTAAAACTAGCAACGTGCCAGAAAATGTGCTTCCATGCTAGCAGTTATTAGCAGCTCCAGGGAAGCTTCCACTATGTTCTTATTTTATTACTTCTGTCAGTGACTAATGACAATCAATATTAACTCAGAACTACTATAGAAACTATTATCTTGCCACCTTAAGATTGGAGCAAGGTCCAGGGTGCCTTATTTTGAAATCCTTCTAAAGTGGTGCCTCATTTGGCTCAGTGACTTTGAGGCATCTGTAAGGTTTTGTTTTTCAAAGCAGATGTGTCCATTTCAGTTTTCCAGTTCACAAGGCCGAGGCCAATGTATTAGCTCTCTGTTTAAAGAATCCTGCACTTGTGATGCCTTTTCTTCTCCCCACTCACACATTCACATCGGTGCCGTTCCCAGGTTGTCTGTCCGACCCCTGTTTGGCTTTTTTAACTGCTCCGTGTCAGCTGCTTAAATATCACACGCTTAAAAGGTTCTTTGAGAATGGCTGGAATCTTTGTGTAGGACACACGTAACCTTTCTCTCTGCTGCCTGAGCCACGCCAGCACTGACGAACCACGAGAGTCATCATGACAAAGTCATGTTCCAGACCAGCTGTACCATTGTTTCGTGTGTCAGCCTTAAGCTGGAGCAATTAGCCTGTGAACAGCTTCTCTACAATTGGAATTTAGGTTAATTGGTAATTGTTAGCTTATCTCTGTTTGTCTGTGAAGAATGACTTTGACCAGTATCATGCACCCTCACTGACTGATAGACAATGGCTCCTTTGCCTTAAAGTGACAGTGTGTTCACTGGTAACGGCAGTAAGAATACGTGCCCCTAGGTTGCCTGTTAATTCATGTATACAACAAGGGATTAGGACAAAACCGTTTAAGAGTACAGTAAGTAGTACAATAAGAATTTTGAAAAACAAAGCATGAAATAGTTAATTTATTAAAAAGAAAGAAGAAAATACACCACTTCATATTGTGTGTGTGTGTGTGTGTATATATATATATTTTAATTCTAGTTCTAATTCTAGTTTTTATTTTCAATGTGATTCAGGGACTTTTTTTCAGACAAGGATTTCACTGAGTGAAACCTTCTAACATAAACTAAACTACCCTATGCATGTAGGAATCTTAGACATGTACGGTTTTATTCAAGTTTCTGCAAGTGTGTTCTTAAAAGCACATGACGTGACTGGATGACGAACTCGTGGAGCAGGAAGTCAATGCGAAAACTGCACGGACAGAAAGATTCCTCGTAACAAAATCATCTAATTAAAAGTCACAGAAAAACAGCCTGACCATATTTTGTTTTGGATATTTGGGCAAATGAGAGCCATGATCTCTGGTACAACTCTACTACTAAACCGTAGAGTGTCTGAAAATCCTCTGGCTTAAGACGGAACATCGCTAATTGACTTAAAATGTGTCCAGTGGCGAGCTGAGGTAAACACAGGCATTAGTGTAATAGTGTCATTGTGATGCGTGTAAACATCTCGCTTTCTGCCTTGACCCTTTTACTCCACATAACCTGCTTTTTCTTTACCTGTAAACAGACCCACGTCAGTAGAAAACATACACACACACAAGAACAAAAGTCTCAAGTTTCTTTGAGGATATGATTCTTTAAAACACATTGTCGTGCCGATTTGGTATTTAAAGAATGTTAGTAATATTTATAACTGCGGTCGCTTCCATTTCCTTTTCCTTCCTTGCACCATGCACTGCATAGTTGG